>NC_143249.1:13641363-13944393 GCF_984573655.1 Nuphar pumila | reverse complement strand
AAGTAGTACGTGAGATTAGAAATTCACTTCTTCAACATCTACCAAGACCGATCACTCAATGGAAAGAGTATCCAAAAGGGGTGATAGACAGATTGTGGTCCTCATTCACGGTATATAGTTTTTGTTATAGTTAATGTGTTTCATATTTAATTTTTTTTTATAGTCATGTCTACTAACTTTCTGAAAATATATATAGGCTTCGAATCGCTTCGCGACTACGACAGAAGAACATGATGCAAGGAAGGTGTGACAGAGGGTGCCTGTCAATCGATTTGCAGACATGCTGCATAATATGAAGACTGCAGCAAAAAAAGCATCTGGCAGAATAGATGATCCACTACAGTGGAAGGGTTATGACTCTATTACTATCAGGAGAGATTATTGGGAGGGAATGTGCGACAAGTGGGCGGGGGATGCATTTCGAAATCGCTCTGCGAAGGCTGCACAAAATTGAGCGAAAATGCTCGAAGCCCATCTACACATAGGTGGATCTAAGACTTTTGAGAGCCACCTCAAGAAAATGGTAACTCATCAATATATATTATCAATTTTATAAGTATTATTGCAAACTTGTTAACTAAATCTTGTATCATTTAACTTCGCAGGAAGCAGAAAAAGAAGGCATTGTACCATATAAGGATGTGTTTGTTGAAACACATAAACGAAAGACCACGGGAGACTTCGTATCAGAGAAGGCGAGAATGACAACGGTATGTATTTATTCTATTAATAATCATTGTAATATATAAGTTATCATAAACATTGTAATTCTTAATTATTAATGGATATTGTAAACATTATTTTGTAGGAGGCATATGAGCAACATATGGTAGAGAGATATGACGATGACTCTACTCAGCATCCATCATTTGATCCTACAGCATGGGTGACTGCAGCAGGTGAACCCAAAAAGGGTCATGTGTTCGAGTTTGAGAGTAATATGAACACCTCACATGTCGTTGCTTCCTCCAGTCACGACTCACAGACTTCTTTCGTCGACATAAGCTCCAAGCATCCTATTTTTTCCGGTGATGATGTACGCCAGATCATTAAAGACACAATACATGACTACTTTCATGAAACCATCGTTGACGTTCTCCGAGCTGAGTTCAACAGTCTTTTGCTGAACAGGGGAACTTCGATTGCAGGTGTCTCTCAGGTATGAAAGTTTCATGCGATATATTGCACGTCGTTAGATTTCATATAACGTTAATTGCCTTAACTTAGGTGTATTGGATATAATTTATTTCAGTATAATATTTTTACTGCTTTTGAACACATATACAGAACGAGCATGGTAGAATCACATATACAATTTTTTACTACCTTAGAGCACATATGAACATGGTAGAATCACATATAGAGTTTTTTTTACTGCTTTAGAACACATATGAGCATGATATAATCATATATACAGTTTTTGTCTGCCTTAGAACACATATGAGCATGATAGAATCACATATAAAGTTTTTTGCCTGCCTTAGAGCACATATGAGCATGATAGAATCACATATAAAGTTTTTTTGACTGTCTTAGAACACATATGAGCATGCTATAATCACATATTCAGTTTTTTGACTGTCTTAGAACACTTATGAGCATGATAGAATCACATATACAGCTTTTTGTCTGCCTTAGAGCACATATGAGCATGGTAGAATCACATATAGAGTTTTTTTTACTGCTTTAGAACACATATGAGCATGATATAATCACATATACAGTTGTTTGCCTGCCTTAGAACACATATGAGCATAATAGAATCACATATAAAGTTTTTGCCTGCCTTAGAGCATATATGAGCATGATAGAATCACATATATAGTTTTTTTGACTGCCTTAGAACACATACGAGCATGATATAATCATATATTCAGTTTTTTGACTGCCTTAGAACACATATGAGCATGATAGAATCACATATACAGCTTTTTGTCTGCCTTAGAGCACATATGAGCATGGTAGAATCACATATATAGTTTTTCTGACCGCCTTAGAACACATATGAGCATGATATAATCATATATAGAGTCTTTTTACTGCCTTAGAACACATATCATTCATGATAGAATCACATATAGTGTATAATTTATTTTAATATATTTTGTTTATCAATACTGACCTTTCTTTTCTTGTTTAGGTTGTTGGCGATAATCAATGTAGTGGAGCTGAAAGGACAGATCAAGGCAATGAACAAGAAGACGCATAAAATCTTGGCGATGATTAGATTAATGTGTTGAATTTGTTCTACTTTATTTTTGTTTCGAAAATATAAATGTTGAATTATAAATAATTAAAACTTGCGAATTTTAAAGTGGAATGATTAATTGTTTTAGTTTTCTTTTATATGTATTTTTATGTGTACTTTGTTTTTTATTCACATGAAATATAAATTATACATGAAATATAAATTGTAGCACGAGAAATTTTTTCTCGATATTTAATTTTCAAATATATATTTTTTAAAATTTTTTCCTTGTTTGCAACGGATTAGCGATGGATATATCCGTCGCTATTTATTATTACTGTTAAAGTTAGCGACGGATTAGCGACAACAGTAAATCCGTCGCCAAACCGAAGTCGTTGTTTAGTAACGACGGCCTTGCGACGAAAATTATTATTCGTTATTCCGTCGCAACTTAGCGACAGAACTGACGACAGATACAGTATGTCACTACTTAGTGACGAAAATGGCGACAGATATATGTTGTCGCTTATCAGCGTCTCAAAATTTGCGATGAAAGATATCCATCGCTAATCCAACACTATGTCGTCGCTAATCTGGTTAGCGACGGATTAGCGGCAAATTAACGATGGATTTAGGTCGTCGCTAATCCACTGGTTTGTTGTAGTGAGTCTTGTATGAGATCCGGACCCTAAACACACTTTTTCAAAGAGAGCCCTACTCTAGGGAGGAGGTTGTGTGTCTGAATCCTTCCCTCCTAAAAGATAAAGGAAAATGTTTCCTTTTTTATTGATTAATTGGTACTCATTTTTGCTGCATTGGTTGCAGGATTCAGGTGAAATATTTGTTTTGTAATGAGGATAACAGATTTGATATTTGTAGGACACTTCTTTTGTAGTTCTAAAGTTTCAATTTTGAGGTGATTTCTTTTCATCACTGTTTTCGAGTCTTGTACTTATTTTCCACAAAGGTTTTCTTTTTATTGCTAATTTTCACGAAAGCAAATGATTCTTTGTCATTCCAAAAAATATTATTGGTATATTTTTTTTTTTTTATGTGCATGGTTGTAAGAGAGGCCTTTGTTTCTTACAAAATGGAAACAAATGAATTATATGCATTAGGAGATACCATAAAAGCACGTGTGCTTGTTCTATATTTTTAGTACCTGAGGACTAGGGGTGGCAATTTCTGACACGACCCGCCAACCCGACCCGCCAACCCGCCTCTTAGGCGGGTTCGGGTTGGGCTTAAGCCAACCCGTTTAATAAACGGGTCGACCCGCGCAACCCATTTATTAAACCGGTCGGGTTCGGGTTGGGGGTATGCCAACCCGCCAACCCGGCTGACCCGTTTAATAAACGGGTTAGGCGGGTGGGTCAACCCGCCAACCCGACCCGTCAACCCGCATACCTGCCAACCCGATCAGTCAACCCGCGAACCTGAAAACCCGTTTACCCACCCAACCCATTTATTAAATGGGTTGGCGGGTCGTGTCGGGTTACCTGTTTATTAAACGGGTCGGGTTCGTGTTTGCCACAGCCGACCCGTTTAATAAACGGGTCGGGTTCGGGTTGAGGTATGCTGACATGCCAACCCGCCAACCCGACCCGCCAACCCGCCAACCCCACCCGATTGCCACCCCTACTGAGGACTGGTATCTGCAACATCTTTTTTTTTCATGTTTTTGATTGACCAACATCGATTGATTACTTATATTTCCGAATTTGATGGACATTAAGTATTAGATCATAAATATCATCATTGGAAGTAGCAAATTTGCTACACTATATATGAATGCATGATGATTAAACAACCTTGGCTTGACAGAACCTTCATCCAACAATCAATCACTCTCTCTCTCTCTCTCTCTCTCTATATATATATATATATATATATATATATATATTGTAGCGACCCAAACCCAGATTTCCCGACCTTTGAGGAAACCCCTTTTTTAAAAAAAACAAAAACAAAGCGCAAGCGCGGAAGAAACCAAAAGGGAAGACCAACAAGCGGGAAGCCCTGGGCGGTCACTACAGGTGTGAAACAACATTTAAATGAAACAACCTTTATTAAATACATCTTTACAAAATTGTACATCCAATCCCTTATACAAAACACTGCTAGGATCCAACAAGCGAGGTTCAGAAGTGTGGGTTCGAAGTCCGCTGCAGCACATCGAGCTCCACCGCACGTCGAGTAAACCTGTATCCCCATAAAACGGGGTCAGTACTCTTTCGAGCTGGTGAGACAAACCAACATGATATGCCAAAGGTGTAGAAATCAAGAACAAGCTATACATGGTAAACGTAGCATGCCAATATACAGTATTTGAGCAGTTGCAGCATAGACAAGTATAGAACAGTGATATCTACACATGGAGCATTATCAACAATTCCTATAGCATGCATCAAGACACGTGATTTAGCAATGGATCAACATTTGTAACAAGGTATGCATCACAGAACATAAAGTACAAGTGTATCAATATGAAAGACTGTAACTAGCATACATCAATGCAAGTAGTCAAAGCATAAGTGACTATTATGCATCACAGAACATAAAGTACAAGTGTATCAATATGAAAGACTGTAACTAGCATACATCAATGCAAGTAGTCAAAGCAAAAGTGACTATTATGCATCACAGAACATAAAGTACAAGTGTATCAATATGAAAGACTGTAACTAGCATACATCAATGCAAGTAGTCAAAGCATAAGTGACTATAATGCATCACAGAACATAAAGTACAAATGAACAGTCTTGTGCATTGTGTCATAGGTGAAAGAACTATCCTATGATGATTCCAACATCGTAAGTTATGATGCTATGATGGGACAGTTAGAAGCATTTGGCATGAAAGGCTTAACTCACAAGCAGTGCCAAGGTTCCCAAACCGTACGTTGCAACCATAAGCGAGCTCATCTCGCTAACCACTCGCCAAGGAGTTCCAAGGTTGCGTAAGTCTTGCACCACTACAATATCCATAGGCTAAATTGCATATGTCTCGCACTACTGCAATATCCATGGTGCATCCCAAGACATAGCAAACACGATTATGCCCACGTTCCTTAGTTGACAAACATACGAGATTTGTTAACATGAGTTAGTGATCACATTCATCACGCGTGTCATCTATGTACTTAAAAATTGTGTACCAACTACGCTAAGTCGAATCATGATGCATTACATCGATCCTCACACTTACATCGCATAAGTCAAAACACTTAGTGCACTTGTTGGGATATTGGATCCCACTCTAAACACACTTGCAGCCCTTTGGGCTGCAGCCCGGATGCGTGCTAAACAAGTAAAGGTGAGGCAAAAAGAAGTCCAGCTGCGGCTGGTGTTGTCAAAAACGTATCCGCCCCAAACTATCACTTGGTGCCATGGGACACCAAACCCGTACATTGCAGGCCCGGCTTGGATAGAATGGCAAGGCTGCAACAAGGACAGCTATGTTGTCACAAAAACGCAGTGGCCGAGTGTTGGGTCTGTGTAGGGGCTGGTCCAGAACATGACCCCGACATGGTTCAGCAACAACGCAAGGCAGCCCAGGCCTGGACGGGACATCCAGACTGGATGGGCTCAGCTACACAGAAATCGGTCCAGGTCTGGACTAATTGGTCCAGACCCAAAAGGAGGCACACTCAGATCTGAGCATGGTCTTGACCGATTGGTCCAGACCCAGCTGGCTACAACTAGTACCGAAAAAGGGAGGTGGGGGTGCAGGCCTACCGCCTGCACCCAGCTGCAGCTGCAAGGCTGCAGCCAAGGCCGAAAGGCAACTCCAAAAAGCAAAAAGGGCTAAATGCCCAATCCGGCTATGACCGGCCATGGCCTTTGACAGGTCTGGACCGATTTGGTCCAGACCATGTCAGGCCCCAACGAAAACCCCAGCCACCCGCAATGGGCGCTGGCAAGGGGTTTTGCTCAAGTAGGACGAAGACGAGAGGAAAGAGGCACAAAGTTAAGATAGGAAGCGATTTCCCCATGGCTCGGACTGCTTGAGCTTAAGCCAGCACCTCCAATGGAGGTCAACCCGAACGGGTAGGTAGCTAGGCTTATGCCAAGGCGTGCCACCTTGCCAACCGAACCAGACTTTAAGAAGTCTTGCGGTTACAAAGCAAATCATGAAAAAAATGATACTTGAAGCTTTTGAGGAAAACGAAAAGTTAAATCGTTATCTTGCAAGTCACACTTTTCAAATGCTAAAATGGGATTTAAGAAGTACTAATAAACATGCCAACGTGAAAAATCGTATGGCCTTGAGCTACAATGCCAATATTGCATGAGAAAGAAGCTTGAAAACATACTTAACCGGACATTCATTATGCATGCAATCTAATCCATTAAACATCCACAAATCCGAAGGAAAACATGTATTGGCAACTTACAAAAATGCATGAAACAAGGTGCATTTACTTATCCGAAGTCCACACTAAGCATAGGGAAAAGGAGGTGTCTCACCTTCGCGGCTTTAAAATGGAGGAAATGAGGAAGGTGGAGGCAATGTTGTCCACGGCTGGAGTTGCTCCACACCACACCCACAAACTCACTCTCACTCGGTTTTGGAGAAGAAGAGGAAGAAGGGGAAGAGAGAGAGGTTCCTCCAAGAAAATCGCCCAAGAGGTCCTCTCTTTCTCTCTCTTGAAACCTTAAGTACATAGGGTTTACAAAAAGGAACGGCTAGGATTAAAACTCATAAGATGGAGGGCTGGAGTGCTCCACGCCCCACCCATGGGTATCCACGCCCAATGCATGTTGAGCTTTTAAAACATTTCAGAAATCTTTCAAAAATGCCATTGCAAAGTACCTTTAATGTTTGAAAGTTTTATGAAAGAGCCACCCAAGCTCACCCAATCAGATTTTAGCATTTGAATTGTTTTGAAACAATTACAAAAATGCCATGGGGCGCCAACCCCATGGTCTCCTTATTAAAAAAAAATGTTTTTCATGATGAGCTTCAAGGCTCATCATGAGCTTCAAAAGAAGAAAGGGCCAATCGTGGCCTATTTTTCAAAAGCCATGCAAAATCTTACAAGTATGCCATCCAGCTGGTCAAACCCTTGACCAACTGGTCAACCAAGTCTAAACTCGTCCTCTTAGAAGGGCGCACAAAGGGTTTGGGTCTTCTAGGTGACCCGGATCCAAGATCCAAAAATCGCCAATTGATAAGTTTCAAAACATCACTTAATTACTGCCTTAAAACACTGAATAAATCCAATTAAATCTTTCAGTTCTGTTTATAACCTCAATCACTACGAAATGCATGAAGTCTTATAAGGAAATTCTCATCCGATTGCAAGAATTAAGCGTATTATGATTCGGGTTCAAACTTGGGCCCAAACTCGTAATTCGCATGCACTGACGAGGTTTTTACACCGTATAAGTCCCAAATTCGAGGACAAACCATAAAAATATAATATAATTCAACCCTTAAATTCTTAGAGGCTAATTCATCCAGAATTAGACACTTCTTACTTGCACATTATATTTACGCGATTTTCAGGTCGCGAATACAAGGCAAAAGTATAAAGCATAGTCAAATTTCATCAAATCATGTGCTACTTCACAAGTACACACAAACATACATTCCAACTCAAATCACACAATAAAGCACTCAGAAATTCGCGGGTCTTACATTCTACCCTCCTTAAAAGGGATTTCGTCCGCGAAATCACGAAACAACAAACAACAATAAAAGGGTCAGATCTCGTCTGACAGCGCCTACTTGACAACAACTAAATCTGTCGGAGGCTTCTCCAAACAAAACTTGGCAATATGCCCAGGTTGTCCACACTTGAAACATTTGCCCTTGAAACGAGGACAAGCCCCAAAAGCGTGATCTACATCGCATTGCCGACACTTCCGCTCAACTCCCGGTCGCTGAGGTTGCTTTTGTTGGCGATTCGATTGTTGAGGTCGTCTCCGTGGACATTCTGCTGCACTTTCTGACGCTTCCGCCCTCTAGTAGGTAGCGAGGACTCCACCACACTAGGTTTCTTCTCCGCCACAATCGTGAAAACTTGAGCCTGGTGCTCGAATTGATCTTCATCTAACAGAGTAGCTACCTCAATAGCTTCTTCGAGCGATTTAGGCCCGTTAGTGAACACCTTAGTTCTCAAAGTAGGCCTCAAACCACGAGCAAACTTCATTGCTCGATCATTCTCCGTAACGTAAACGTTCGGACAATATCGTTCCAAACAACGAAATCTTGTAGTATAATCGGATAAGGTCATCACTCCTTGCTGCAAGTCCAGAAATTCTTGCATCTTCCTACTGCGTTCGTGCTTAGGAAAATAAGCAGAGTTAAAAACTTCCACGAATTCATCCCACGTAACAGTCGCGTCCTTGAATCTGACCGAAGAGACAGTGTCCCACCACTTCTCAGCATGGTCCTTCAAGCGATAAGTGCCAAAATCCACTTTCTTCTCTTCTGGTACATCCAGAACACGGAAAATACGTTCCATCTCACGTAGCCATGACTCAGCAGCTTCAGGGTCTGTCTTACCCATAAAAGCAGGAGGATCTAACTCCATGAATCGCTTATACGTAACCGCACTATTGCTTTGCACACTCTGTGCTACATGCTGAAGATTCTCGCCCATCTGATGCATTGCAGCCGCTTGCTGATGCACAACCTCTGCAAGGTTGTTCACAGTGCCCATAACAACATTGCATCTAGTCCTCCAAGTCATCTATCATTATCAGAAGCAAGGTGAGTCAAAAGGTAGGTCTGAAAAAACCTATCTCACGAAACAACAATCGCAGCAACCAAACAACTATCATAAGCATAAGCACACAAAAATTCAGACAAAATTTACATCACATTCAATCGTGCAACACAACACGACGAAAGCGCGTTCTACGAACGATCTCAAACGACACCAAACAAGGTCGCTATCACCGGAAACCACTATTCTCGACGACGAATGTTAGAGAACACCACTCTAACGAAACCAGGAAAGTCATCATCACATGACAAGGCAAAAATACGAGAGTCATCTATACTCATCTAGCATCGTCACGAGACATCGTTGATCGTAACGTCATTAATCGTAACTAGTCAAGCACACCATCGTTAGGGAACCACCACCCTAGCGACATCATTAGGAAACCACCATGCTAACGGCATCGCTGAAGCGTCACCACCCCAATGATATCACTGGAGAGTCACCACTCCAAATGACCTTCATTAGAGAATCACCACTCTAATGACATCGCTAGCAAATCACCACGCTAACGGCATCGCTGAAGCGTCACCACCCCAACGATATCACTGGAGAGTCACCACTCCAATGACCTTCATTAGAGAATCACCACTCTAATAACATCGCTAGCGAATCACCACGCTAACGGCATCGCTGAAGCGTCACCACCCTAACGATATCACTGGAGAGTCACCACTCCAATGACCTTCATTAGAGAATCACCACTCTAATGGCATCGCTAGCGAATCACCATGCTAACGGCATCGCTGAAGCGTCACCACTTCAGCTGTATCACTGGAGAATCATCACTCCAATGACCTTCATTAGAGAATCACCACTCTAATGGCATCGCTAGCGAATCACCACGCTAACGGCATCGCTGAAGCGTCACCACCCCAACGATATCACTGGAGAGTCACCACTCCAATGACCTTCATTAGAGAATCACCACTCTAATGGCATCGCTAGCGAATCACCACGCTAACGGCATCGCTGAAGCGTCACCACTTCAGCTGTATCACTGGAGAATCACCACTCCAATGACCTTCATTAGAGAATCACCACTCTAATGGCATCGCTAGCGAATCACCACGCTAACGGCATTACTGAAGAATCATCACTTCAGTATCGTCATTAGGAAATCACCATCCTAATGGCATCATTAGCGAATCACCATGCTAACGGCATCGCTAAAGTGTCACCACCCCAACGGTATCACTGGAGAATCACCACTCCAATGACTTTCATTAGAGAATCACCACTCTAATGGCATCGCTAGCGAATCACCATGCTAACGGCATCGCTGAAGAACTACTCCATCCAACGGTACAGTTGGCGCTACCAGGAATCACCTCCTGAGCCAACACACCACTATCCTCCAGACAGTGGTGGGGGAAACAAAATTCCTGCAACGCTCTCTCACGAGCGGCAATGCCCTGGAAATCGGTGTCGAGCCATCCCCAGAACACCCCCTCTCAGGAGTCCAATGCCATCGTCGGCATCCCACACAACATGCAAAGCACGAAACAACAGATACGTTCTCATCACCAAGAACGACTGGGAAAAATGACAGTGTCAAGTATCCGCCTACGGGATAAGTAAGGGCTCACTGGCACCGATGAGGCTTCTACCTCTCTGTCTAAAAAGGTTCACATCAAACGAGATACCCTTCGTCAAGGACAGGACTACTACAATTCCAACGAGGTTGGAAAAGAGGGAAAACATCCACACCTGAACCTCACACGATGGTTCTCATCGAAGCCATCTCATCTATAACACGATAAGGCTAAAGCTCGATAATTGCTATGACATCTCAATCGTTTCCACTAACACAACGTGGAACGAGAAGGGTGAACTACGCAAGTAGCTCCCTAAATCTCAGTCGAAAACTCCTACTCTCACCGGAGTCAACTCGATACAGCTTGGAAACTATATCCACCAGCACAAACGGACACTTAGGTTTCGATAAACGATGTCTCAAGCCTGTTACACGAGGCTTAAGCACGAAATGGGGCCTCACATCGGAAGACACCCGAAAGCACACAATTCATCAAATCAAGCAAAGCAGCTACTAAACAACAGAAACTGGGTTAGAAATACTCACTGTGCGATGGTAGATGCGTGCATAGACTTGAACCACACTTCTTAACTCCTTTTAAAAACACTGCTCTGATACCAATTCTGTAGCGACCCAAACCCAGATTTCCCGACCTTTGAGGAAACCCCTTTTTTTTTTAAAAAACCAAAGCGCAAGCGCGGAAGAAACCAAAAGGGAAGACCAACAAGCGGGAAGCCCTGGGCGGTCACTACATGTGTGAAACAACATTTAAATGAAACAACCTTTATTAAATACATCTTTACAAAATTGTACATCCAATCCCTTATACAAAACACTGTCAGGATCCAACAAGCGAGGTTCAGAAGTGTGGGTTTGAAGTCCGCTGCAGCACATCGAGCTCCACCGCACGTCGAAGTAAACTTGTATCCCCATAAAACGGGGCCAGTACTCTTTCGAGCTGGTGAGACAAACCAACATGATATGCCAAAGGTGTAGAAATCAAGAACAAGCTATACATGGTAAACGTAGCATGCCGATATACAGTATTTGAGCAGTTGCAGCATAGACAAGTATAGAACAGTGATATCTACACATGGAGCATTATCAACAATTCCTATAGCATGCATCAAGACACGTGATTTAGCAATGGATCAACATTTGTAACAAGGTATGCATCACAGAACATAAAGTACAAGTGTATCAATATGAAAGACTGTAACTAGCATACATCAATGCAAGTAGTCAAAGCATAAGTGACTATTATGCATCACAGAACATAAAGTACAAGTGTATCAATATGAAAGACTGTAACTAGCATACATCAATGCAAGTAGTCAAAGCAAAAGTGACTATTATGCATCACAGAACATAAAGTACAAGTGTATCAATATGAAAAACTGTAACTAGCATACATCAATGCAAGTAGTCAAAGCATAAGTGACTATTATGCATCACAGAACATAAAGTATAAATGAACAGTCTTGTGCATTGTGTCATAGGTGAAAGAACTATCCTATGATGATTCCAACATCGTAAGTTATGATGCTATGATGGGACAGTTAGAAGCATTTGGCATGAAAGGCTTAACTCACAAGCAGTGCCAAGGTTCCCAAACCGTACGTTGCAACCATAAGCGAGCTCATCTCGCTAACCACTCGCCAAGGAGTTCCAAGGTTGCGTAAGTCTTGCACCACTGCAATTCCATAGGCTAAATTGCATATGTCTCGCACTACTGCAATATCCATGGTGCATCCCAAGACATAGCAAACACGATTATGCCCACGTTCCTTAGTTGACAAACATACGAGATTTGTTAACATGAGTTAGTGATCACATTCATCACGCGTGTCATCTATGTACTTAAAAATTGTGTACCAACTACGCTAAGTCGAATCATGATGCATTACATCGATCCTCACACTTACATCGCATAAGTCAAAACACTTAGTGCACTTGTTGGGATATTGGATCCCACTCTAAACACACTTGCAGCCCTTTGAGCTGCAGCCCGGATGCGTGCTAAACAAGTAAAGGTGAGGCAAAAAGAAGTCCAACTGCGGCTGGTGTTGTCAAAAACGTATCTGCACCAAACTATCACTTGGTGCCATGGGACACCAAACCCGTACATTGCAGGCCCGGCTTGGATAGAATGGCAAGGCTGCAACAGGGACAGCTATGTTGTCACAAAAACGCAGTGGCCGAGTGTTGGGTCTGTGTAGGGGCTGGTCCAGAACATGACCCCGACATGGTTCAGCAACAACGCAAGGCAGCCCAGGCCTGGACGGGACATCCAGACCGGATGGGCTCAGCTACACAGAAATCGGTCCAGACCCAAAAGGAGGCACACTCAGATCTGAGCATGGTCTGGACCGATTGGTCCAGACCCAGCTGGCTACAACTAGTACCAAAAAAGGGAGGTGGGGGTGCAGGCCTACCGCCTGCACCCAGCTGCAGCTGCAAGGCTGCAGCCAAGGCCGAAACGCAACTCTAAAAAGCAAAAAGGGCTAAATGCCCAATCCGGCTATGACCGGCCATGGCCTTTGACAGGTCTGGACCGATTTGGTCCAGACCATGTCAGGCCCCAACGAAAACCCCAGCCACCCGCAATGGGCGCTGGCAAGGGGTTTTGCTCAAGTAGGACGAAGACGAGAGGAAAGCGGCAAAAAGTTAAGATAGGAAGCGATTTCCCCATGGCTCGGACTGCTTGAGCTTAAGCCAGCACCTCCAATGGAGGTCAACCCGAACGGGTAGGTAGCTAGGCTTATGCCAAGGCGTGCCACCTTGCCAACCGAACCAGACTTTAAGAAGTCTTGCGGTTATAAAGCAAATCATGAAAAAAATGATACTTGAAGCTTTTGAGGAAAATGAAAAGTTAAATCGTTATCTTGCAAGTCACACTTTTCAAATGCTAAAATGGGATTTAAGAAGTACTAATAAACATGCCAACGTGAAAAATCGTATGGCCTTGAGCTACAATGCCAATATTGCATGAGAAAGAAGCTTGAAAACATACTTAACCGGACATTCATTATGCATGCAATCTAATCCATTAAACATCCACAAATCCGAAGGAAAACATGTATTGGCAACTTACGAAAATGCATGAAACAAGGTGCATTTACTTATCCGAAGTCCACACTAAGCATAGGGAAAAGGAAGTGTCTCACCTTCGCGGCTTTAAAATGGAGGAAATGAGGAAGGTGGAGGCAATGGTGTCCACGGCTGGAGTTGCTCCACACCACACCCACAAACTCACTCTCACTCAGTTTTGGAGAAGAAGAGGAAGAAGGGGAAGAGAGAGAGGTTCCTCCAAGAAAATCGCCCAAGAGGTCCTCTCTTGAAACCTTAAGTACATAGGGTTTACAAAAAGGAACGGCTAGGATTAAAACTCATAAGATGGAGGGCTGGAGTGCTCCACGCCCCACCCATGGGTATCCACGCCCAATGCATGTTGAGCTTTTAAAACATTTCAGAAATCTTTCAAAAATGCCATTGCAAAGTACCTTTAATGTTTGAAAGTTTTACGAAAGAGCCACCCAAGCTCACCCAATCAGATTTTAGCATTTGAATTGTTTTGAAACAATTACAAAAATGCCATGGGGCGCCAACCCCATGGTCTCTTTATTAAAAAAAAATGTTTTTCATGATGAGCTTCAAGGCTCATCATGAGCTTCAAAAGAAGAAAGGGCCAATCGTGGCTTATTTTTCAAAAGCCATGCAAAATCTTACAAGTATGCCATCCAGCTGGTCAAACCCTTGACCAACTGGTCAACCAAGTCTAAACTCGTCCTCTTAGAAGGGCGCACAAAGGGTTTGGGTCTTCTGGGTGACCCGGATCCAAGATCCAAAAATCGCCAATTGATAAGTTTCAAAACATCACTTAATTACTGCCTTAAAACACTGAATAAATCCAATTAAATCTTTCAGTTCTGTTTATAACCTCAATCACTACGAAATGCATGAAGTCTTATAAGGAAATTCTCATCCGATTGCAAGAATTAAGCGTATTATGATTGGGGTTCAAACTTGGGCCCAAACTCGTAATTCGCATGCACTGACAAGGTTGTTACACCGTATAAGTCTCAAATTCGAGGACAAACCATAAAAATATAATATAATTCAACCCTTAAATTCTTAGAGGCTAATTCATCCAGAATTAGACACTTCTTACTTGCATATTATATTTACGCGATTTTTAGGTCGCGAATACAAGGCAAAAATATAAAGCATAGTCAAATTTCATCAAATCACGTGCTACTTCACAAGTACACACAAACATACATTCCAACTCAAATCACACAATAAAGCACTCAGAAATTCGCGGGTCTTACATATATATATATATATATATATATAGTAATAATAGGGTGCTACAAGATCACCTTCTCCCACACAATCTAAACCATAAATCTTCATAAATTTGAATTTTTTTATTGATTAAACCATACAAATATGATCTACATATATTTCTTAATAGGAAATAAGTTTTGGATCATGTGATTGTGACATATATATAGGCTTTTTAAGATCTTCAAAAATCAAGGGCTCACAACACACCAAATTTCATTACTTAAAATATCATATTCTTATGTCTGAAAAACATGATTCAAGTTTTGATTCCTATCAAATAAACTATGCTGAATTGGTTCATATGGTCTGATTGAGAAGTTGTAGCTCTATTAAGTCTCTCTCTCTCTCTCTCTCTCTCTCTCTCTCTCTCTCTATATATATATATATATATATATATATATATAGGCATATCCTTGTAATATTTTTAGGTGCAAACACTTTTGGATCTCCGCAACCAACGTTGTTTTGATTCAACTGGACCTAATACATGGATTCAGCATGTCCAATTAGTGGGGATAAGTTTTTGAATGGTTATGACCAGGTAAAGTATCAACATTATAGAACATTGATTTTTTAATCTTTATAAAAACCTCTTTATGTGTCTCGCACTCGGTGATCTAAGAGCCGATTCTCACTAAGAAAAAATTGTATATCACATTTCTAAGGTTACTTTCATGAAAAGCAACTAAAAAGATCTGATATGCAAAATACATATAAAATGGTTTATTTGCTGTGTTTGGAGTTTTTACAATGTTTATTACATTATAAGATTCAATTTCTAAGATGGTAGAAATTTGGCGGCTCACAATTCATGTTGGTGTTAACATATGAAAATAGTAAATAAAATATGCTAAACATTGTAAAGGTTACCTTTTGCTTTTAGATATTAGATTTATGCAAATCAAGTGTACACTAATTCCATACTAAGAGCTCATACACACACAATATAGAGAGTAGTGCGTAGGTGCATGACCACTTCTGAACATTACCAAAACGAACTTGTGCTGAGCGTCCATCGCATGTGCAATGGATGTTCAGCGTTATTGTTTTTGCAAAAAGGCTTTTAACAGTGACAAAAGTTGCCACCGAACCTTTAGCAGCAACTTTGCTGCGACTTTTGTGGCCACTAAAAGTCTCAGAGGGAACCTTTAGTGGCGACTTTTGTCGCAGCTAAAGGTGTATTTGGACAGCACAAGTTCATTTTGGTCATGTTTGAAAGTGGTCATGCATCTACACTTTTTCATATATATATATATATATATATGTGTGTGTGTGAGAGAGAGAGGTTAAGATTTGATATAGTCTTTGTATATGCAAATGACTTAGCTAATGGGGTTGGAACCACCAACTTGTTTTTCTCACATCTAACACCATAGATGTGATTTATAGGTTTTGTTTAGTGGGAACCAGCTTTTAGATCGCTGGAATCGGACTTGGATATAGGTTTTTTCAGCTATCCAAAAATCAACAGCTATGAAGGCATCAATTTTTTCCAACTCTTAATGACGTAGGATTCAAACTAGATTTGTATGTACAACCAAATATATAGAGAAGGGAGTAGCTGCAACAGCTCTCCTTGCCAACGTGTGCACGACATCCATTGCACGCATGCTGTTAAGTCATTACAATGACTTTTAGTGGCGGTTAGTGCCCGCGGCTAAAGGTGTATTTTTGTGCAGGTGTTTGATGACCCAGGGAGTTGCCCTAGTGCGTTGGCAGGGAGAGCTGTTGGCAACTACGCCTTTATATATATATATATATATATATATATATATATATATATATATATATATATATATATATATATATATATATATATATATATATATATATATATATAGAGAGAGAGAGAGAGAGAGAGAGAGAGAGAGAGAGAAATGGGTCTGTGCTAAATTAAATATACTAATTCAAACGTGCTAACTAGTTTTTTTTTGCTCTTTCCAGTGTTTTTTTGCAGTTTTGACCCTATAAATGTGTTGGGCATGGTCAATTTGCGAAGAATCCACACCGGGATCATATGTGTTTTCGATGAAAAAAATGATATTTGGAACCTCAAAAAATTACAAAGATTTTGGACCATTAATTTTTTGAACCTTATAAAACCCACCCATGTGTCAAATCGAACACTTCAAGAGCTGATCCCTATAAAATTATGGTCAGAAATTGAAAATAAAACAAAAAAACCTGAAAAACTCATTTTGCACAGACCCATTACTCACTCTCTCTCTCTCTCTCTCTCTCTCTCTATATATATATATATATATATAGAGAGAGAGAGAGAGAGAGAGAGAAATTGGTAGCACACGCTAGGTGCCAAATCATACTGGTGTTTTTTTTCAGTTTTTAACCCATAAATGTGTCGGGCATGGTCTATTTACGTGGAATCCACACCGAGATCATGTGTTTTTGATGAAAAAATGATATTTGGAGCCTAAAAATTTTACAAAGATTTTGGACCGTTCATTTTTTGAACCTTATAAAAACTCACCCATGTGTCTGAATAGAATACTTCAAGAGCTGATCCCTATAAAATCAAGTACATAGATCACATTTGTACGGTCAGAATTTAAAAATAAAATAAAACAAATGTTAAAAAACCCATTTAGCATGTTCATTTAACGCGTGAGCAGCTGCCAATCACTATATATATATATATATATATATATATATATATATATATATATATATATATATATATATGTGTGTGTTCACCACGAATCCTAGTTCTTAACCAAAATGGTGGACGTAATGGAATAAAGAACAGCTCAAGCCAAATTCTTAATTGCTTTTTTTGGTCAAATTCTATTTTTTGAACCATCCACGGTTAAAGTGATCCCATACGAAAAAATAGATTAAACCGTCACCAAATTTACAGCAAATCTTCTAAAGCAATTGAAAACCATCCAATTGATTAAAAACTATTCATTTACTTTCTTTATGCGGCTTTGAACTAGATTTATATTAATTTAGGAAAATTTTCAAATACCCCCAAACGTCAGCCTAATTAATGTGCACACCAAACTTTTCAGAGTTTGCAAATGCCACCAAAGTTTTTACGACCCTAATTTATTTACCTCTGATTAATTCGGTTATAATTTTTTTTTTCAAATGACCATGCTTCACATATGTCTTGCCATATAAGAAAGCCTAGTCTTTGACCGAACAGACCCATTTGCTCCTAAAGCTAGCATTGTCACCATCATGGCAATAGCTAATTGATCTTTGATTATTGAAATACTAAAACTGTTGTCAACTATAACCAGTTTCCCGTTTAAGTCAAATGAAAATGCATTTAGTTTGAGTTCGAATATTTATCGGGTCAATTATTGAGGAACCAAATAAACCTAGTTGCGCTTAGAGCTCCCCTAGTCCATCATGACAATAACTAATTGATTTTGATTCTTGAAATATTAAAACTTTTGTCAACTATAACCAGATTGACTTTTGGATTAAATGAAAATGCATTTATTTATCAGGCCCTCTATTGAGAAACCAAACAGGCCCCGGGTGGAGTGATTATTGAGTTGATTAGCTTATTGTAATTTATGTTTTATATGATTTTTTTTCAACAATTAACATTTCTTATTGGGAAGGTTAAGGGTTCAAGTGCCATTATTGTAGTCATTAACTTTTTACTCAAAACATTGGGTTCAAACCTTTAGAATAAGGGTTCAAGTGCATTATTTTGTTCATACATTTAGAATAAGGGTAAACTAATAATTTTATTTTGCCAGTTATCGGGGTAAAACAATAACTTAAAAACATGAGTTAGGTTAACCCAAGACTTAGTTTATGATTGGGGTCATTTGATTAACCCAAGTAAAAACTTTCGAGGGCACCTACAAATTCTGAATTAGGCCAAAACATTTGGGGGTATTTAAAAAATTCTCATTAATTTATATGTTCATCATCCTTATCTCCTCAGCAGATACTTGCAATTATGAGTGGTGGTTGATGAAATAGAATGTCCATGAGCATCAAAATGCAAGAGAATGTCAGCTTCTATGTAAAAGTGATGGATCATGCCATTCACACAGGATTAATAATTGACATAGATATCTGATTTGTTTTCATACGTATGGTGATTGTGTTATTTGATATTCTAGAGCCATATTATTTTTTTATTGGCACATATATGCTTCCCAATATTAATACATATCCTTGTGATATTTCCTTGAGTAATAAAGCTTTGTACTTACCGTTCTTACTGGCATTGCATTTCCTCATACCTGTATCCTACCTATTGTAAAAGCAGAAGTGAGGGTAATAGTGCTTTACAAGCTTTTTAAAATTAACATCCATTGCCATGTTTTCTAACAATGTCATTAAAAATTTGTCGACCCATTTCTCTATAAAGTTTTACAAAAAAAACTCTTGCATGAAATATTGTAATTTTTTTCAAAAGTCCACGTAATCACAGTGAAGTAAAGGGTTCTGAGATGATCTTCTCCCTCTCATCACGTCTCATATTAGTTTTCAATTTTAAGTTGATTTGGTCGTTATGACTGTATAACAGTTCACAATACCTGTTAGAGAAAGAACCACAGTAATTACTAATTACCTATAATTTTGTATTTTGTTACCAAATTTGACCCTTCTGAATGATATATTGAATAAGAACATAGGCGGTTTCTTAGGGGATTCAGTTAGGAAGACTTGAGGTTCTTATCTAGAATCTAAAAAACTTCAAAATTGGAAGTAACCAATTAAAAAAAGAGAGATACTTCCCCATTTTCTCTCCCCTGTGGGAATTTACATTCTTTTCTTCCCTCATAGTTTGCAGAACACATAAGTCACAGCCTGAGCAGTAGTTTGCTTGGTTAATTAGGACAACACTCATAGGGTTAAACGGAATAACAACTTCAACATGCATCCTTATCTTATTCAGAGTACAGATGCCACTTTTTTCCTTTTCTCAACATAAGTTAACAACTCAGCGTAGACATAACCAACAAGTACAACACAAGCCAAAACTGTGTAGTATCTGAAATTGTGACCAGTTTAAGGCCCTGCATTAATCAAAATGTAAGGGTAAACGACCCTCTTGAAGAAGAAGAAGAAGAATAGAAGCCATAATCCTGCCTGCAACCAAGAGATTGGAACCGCCTTCTCATTGCTTTGCAGCACCGTCGACATTCTCATCATCTGAAATCAATGAAACCAACAGAAGGTGGTCGATTATTTCATATCTAAACATAACCTGATAAAAAATGAGGCACCTACTATCCAAGGATAGATTCAAATCCCATGCAAACCAAAAAACCTTTGGAAAAATGCATAAACAAACAGAGAACCAAAAAACTGGGTGCCCAATTCAACATGATTGAACCCTCATATGAAACAACCATGAGAGAGAGAGCACTTCCCCTTTTGCCTTTTCTCGCAGATGAATGCTATTGAACCAAACTGATAGATGGAAAGAGATACGAATCAATGGCGCTTCTCTTGACTTTCTCTGTGTCTTCCCACAGCTTTCTCGAACGGCAATCAGACCAGCATTCCTGATCAGATACGTTCAAGAAAGCCTGTGGAAAAATACAAAGAGAGGCATCTGCAAAACAACATTCACCATCAACCCTATTCATGATACCACGAAGAAATGGAGAAAACGGGTGCAATTTAGGGAGTGGAAGGTTGGATATTTATAGGGGAAAAAACACAGGTTGGTGCCAATCCGGAGAAGAATATGGGAACAAAACGGAAAAACAAAAAAAACCGCAACTATCTCCCTTCTCTCTCGCGTAGTTGAGCGAAGAAAAAGGTAACGACTCGGAATTCAAGGAGAACTCTTGGAGGGAGAAGATTGCAGAATGTGGCAGTTACAGACAGGAAATTGGAGAGAGAGAGAGATGCAGTGGAGCAGTAAATAAAAACAATTACAGAGCAATATCGATCTCAACCGCATCCGACGGTGAAGATTAACGAGTGGCACAATGTGGGGACAAAGTGGTTCTATCCATTTGCTGATAAAAAAAGTATCCATTTCAGATGGTATGCACCAATTGCTTATCAACAATTTGGCATCTTTACCAACGGGGGGGGGGCTCCGCTTGTGTGGCAGGTGCAGGTAGTGCACGTCATCTTATTTTGGGAAGTTGCAAGTTCGAATCCCAATGGTATGGTTGTATAACTGATAGAGGTCTGCCTAACCTCAGCTTTATCTATCGAAAAAAACAATTTGGCATATTTACATCGACCCAGGTCGTCTTCTTAGGGAGAAGTAGGGGTGGCAAAATCTGACACTACCCGCCAACCCGTTTCTTAGGCGGGTTCGGGTTTGGCTTAAACGGGTTTGTATCGTAAACGGGTTGACCTGCCTAACCCATTTATTAAATGGGTTGGATTTGTGTTAGGGGTATGCCAACCTGGCTGGGTGGACGGGTCAACCCGCTTACCCAAACTCGATCCACCAACCTGTTTACCCGAACCCGACCCGCCAACCCACCCACAAACCCTCCAACCTGTTTACTCGACCTGACCGTGTCGTGTTGGGTTACCTATTTAATAAATGGGTGGGGTTCGTGTTTGCCACAGCCGACCCATTTAATAAACGGGTCAAGTTCGTGTTGAGGTATGCTGACCCGCCAACCCGACCCGATTGCCATGATTGCCACCCCTAGGGAAAAGGTACTGACCCCCTCCTTCTCAGGTTCGACTCTCACTGGGTGTGCTAGTGCCTTTCACTGGTGGGCTCCGTACGAGCTTGGATGTCGGTAACCCCACCCGGAGTTTTCCATTAAAAACAACAACAATTTGGCATCTTCATTTATAATGTTCACAAAGCAACTACCTCTTAAGGCATTTACTAATCATATAACACGGTTTCTCAAGTAATCAATTTAAAGGGCATACGCTAATAATGATCAACATTTTACCATCTTCATTTATAATGTACTTGTCATTTGGGGGCAGGAGCAGCTTGTGCACGTCACCTTATGTTGGAACTTTGCAAGTTCGAATCCCAATGGTATATGGTTGTATAAGTGGTAGGGGTCTGCCTAACCCTAGTTTTCTCTGTAAAAAAAAAAGACTTTCTTAAAAAAAAAACTTATGCAAGGCAACTTTTTACTGAATCAGTCAAGTAAAGACCTGGGTTAAGTTATATTAAACTGCCCCTAATGCACAAAATAGGCAAAACATCATTTTAAATGAAAGGTCCAAAATGATATTTTATGTAAATCTTGACCATGAAAATAACTCCAGTCATATTTTCAGTGTAAAGTTGGTTCCTAAAATGCCTTTCAAAAAGCATGTAACTCTTTTTGAAATATCAGGCAGAAGGTCATTCTTTAAATGAACATCTCTCCCAATTAAATTTTCACTGCTTCCATTTTACGCCTTCCATGTCAAACACAATCTACCAATGCATATCAGTTTGGGATGCAGCCTATAAGCTGTGGGGCCCAACACATTTATTGTTCCAACGCCCTCTCACTTCCTCTGACACCCTCCTCCCAAACACAAATTTTAGCCTCCATTACCCATGCTTATGCTTTTATAAGGTTTAGATAGATTTAGGATTATAGCGGATTGGTGGAGAATTTATTATGATGAATAGTTGAATACCAATGTTGATAGAACATGTTTCCATATGCTTTTTACTCTTTGTTTGAGAACCAGTGTTGGAAGGAGTTACAAAGAGTCGGGAAGAGTAGAACTACCAGAATTCAAGGAAAATGGATTTGGGAGGAAAATTTGAGTCTCTTGCATCCTCTGACTAACAATAATTCAAGTCTGTAGGAACACTATCGAATTTGACAAGCATAAACAACTCCATCAAGGATTCAGGCTTATATATTCCTTATTCCTGACCATGTTTGAAAACACAGCATGGTATTTGGGCTGTATATGTATATTTTATATAATATATATATACACATATATATTATGTATATATACATATTATGTGTATATACATATATATATAATATGTATGCATATATATTATGCACACACACATATATATATATACATATAAATATATATAACATAAAAATTTAAGATTTATTGAGGTAAAATCTTATTGTTTATCGAGGTAAAATGGTGGATATAAGATTTACTGAGGTAAATGGGATAAAAATTTTGAACCATTGAAAATTTAGGAACCCACAAGAATCCTTGTGATTCAAGGAGTTGCAAATACCTCCTTTTAAGAGGAGTTCAAATGGGTATTTTGAAGGAGTTGGGGTCAGTTGATTCCCAGCCTATCCCTTCAATTCCTCTCAAACGACAGCCAAATCCATGAGATGAGTGCCACATAACCGTCTCTTATTACACTACAAATACTCTGGTAACATGCTCCCAAACAGAGCATTAGGTTTACGCTGGCATGAAACTATTTGATTTAGTATCAACATGTACATAACACTAGGATGTTCCTTTATTTTTGGATTTTACTTAGTTATTTGTTTAGTCTTATTGATATTTAATACACTCTTTCATAATTTTATTTTGCAAGAACTTCATAATTGACTATGAAGTGATTATACTACTCAAATATTGACATTTTTTTATTTTCTCTTTATTTGCATAGAAGTAATTATGTAGCGTACCAACGGGGGGACTCTGCTTGTCTGGTAGAAGTAGTTAGTGCACATCACCTTGTGTTGGGTTGTTGCAAGTTCGAACCCCAAATGGTATGATTGTATAACTGGTAGGGGTCTGCCTAACCCCAGCTTTCTCTGTAAAAAAAAAAAGTAATTATGTAACTCTCTTTCTCTCATATCAACATAAGTGAATTTTAATCCCTTTTCAAAATCCAATTTTTTACTCAATTTTTGTATGTATAGTATATGTTCCAACAATTTTGGTGCTTGTCGATGCTCCCTAAACCGACCACAAATGGAAAACTGACCATGGCAGTCAAACACGGTTGTTTATGGAAAGGGCTTGTTCTATAAATTTTTAATGGTGATGCTGTTTCTGGACTTATTGGTTTTTTTTTTTTTTTTGAGTTTTACTCAAAGAAACCGCTCCATGCACAGAGACCTAGTCACGCTGGCTCAGCCAGCCGTACTACGGTCTCTATCCATGACTGCATAAAACTCTGAGGGCTTACCCCTTAACCTTAGAGAGTCGCCAAGCTTCTGCTTACACAAGGGTTGACACCCATGGGATTTTAACCTAGACTACTCGTCTAATAGTTTAGGCCCCAACCCACTATGCCAAACCCCTTGGGTTATTACTTTAATTTTGTAGCATGTTCTTTAACACTGTTTTTGTTTATGTGGCTCATTGGAAACTTCTAAAGATGATTCAAAGTTAGATAATTAAGAAAGGGTGAGACTTTGCATAGTTTAGATTTTATTTTAGTACGATTCAAAAAATATATATTTTTCATTTTCTTACAATATTACAATCCTTATTTAGTTTCTTGTACCATTAACTTTAATATGTTGATATTTTATAGAAAAATAGAAGTTGTTAATATGTTTTAGGTAAATTATATCCTCAAATATTAATGTCTTCAAATTGTGTCATTTATGATTTAATTTTTTAAGAAATTAGCCATTTATCTTTGTGCTTTTAGGTTTATAGTGGCTTGGTGGAGAATTTATTAAACTATTTGATTTATTATCAACATGCACATAACAATAGATTGTTCACTTTCTTTTAGGATTTTAATGAACTCTTTGTTTAGTCTTATTGGCATTTAATACTCTCTCACAAAACTTAATTTTACAAGAACTTCATAATTGACTATACAGTGATTATGTGACTTAACTATTTGCATTTTTTTATTTTCTCTTTACTTGCATAAAAGTAATTATGTATATTTACCAAAAACCTATTAGTAACTTACATTTTCTATATAATATCAACACATTAAGCTTAATGATACAAGAAACTAAATAAAGATTGTAATATTGTAAGAATATGAAAATACATATCATGAGTTTTATTATTTTTACTAAAATAAAATGCAAAATATGTGACGTTTCACCTAACATAATAATTATCCACCATTTACTCATCTTTAGAAGACTTCGATGAGCTATATAAACAAAAACAATGTTTAAGATCCACTCTATAAAAAATAAAGAAAGAAAAGAATATAAAACCAATGAAGAGGGATAAGCAACTAAAACGCATTCGGACATGATTTTACAACAGTATCGTCATAACGAATTTTTAGTACAAGCCATTTTGAAAAACAACCTTCTTTGACTACCTTGATCGGTTTCCAGAGCATCTGCAGACACCAAAATGGTAGAAAAAGATACTTTTCCTACAAACATAAATAGGATCTAAAAACGGATTTGGAAAAGGTTCAAAATCCCCTTGTGTTGATATGAGAGAAATAAATAGTAGTGCTTTCAAATTCTTTGTCATTTATGATTTGATTTTTTAAGAAATTAACCTTTTTTTTTTCTTTTTGCTTTTAGGTTTATAGTGGCTTGGTATTTTTTTTCATATTTACACGAAGAAATCGACCCCAAGAACGGAGACCTAGCCATGTTGGCTTTGCCTATTGTACTTACCGTCATTGTCCTGGCAGCGTATAACTCCCTGGGCTTACCCCTTGCCCCCAGGGAGTCTCCATGCTACGTCTTTCGCAAGGGGTGATGCCCATGAGATTTGAACATAAACTGCCTACCTAGCGGCCTAGGCCTTATCCCACTACTCGGGCAAGTGTAAAACTTTGTGGACTTACCCTTTACCCCAAGGGAGTAACCATGCAATGGCTTGCGTAAGGGGTGATGCCCATGAGATTTGAACCTAAACCGCTTGTCTAGCAGCCTAGGCTCCATCCCACTACTCCAAACCCCTTTGGGGAAAATTTATTGATAAATATTTGAATAAATGCACATAACACTAGGTTGTCAACTTTATTTTTGGATTTTAATGTATTTCTCGTTTAGTATTATTGAGTCATTGACATTTAGTAGTCTCTTTCTCTCGTAATTTTATTTTACAAGGACCTCATAATTGACTCTAAAATGATTATATGACTCAACTATTTACAATTTTTATTTTCTCTTTACTTGCATAAAAGTAAGTATGTAACTCAACCATATGTGCTTAAGAGGCTAGCCCAACAGCCTCATTAATGAATGTCGAGTAGCACATATTTGGTTACAAAATAACACCACTCACTTATTGGGGCTTTTGATATTAACAGTTCTAGACCTTGCATATAGATATAAAGTCGTTGGATTCTCATATCGTGGGTCTGAGAACTAGTGAATTGTGGGTTCTCGAATCTTCTAATCTAATCAACTCACAGGACGAGCCCCAAGGGGGGTTGGCATAGTGGAGTGGGGTCCTGGCTGCTAGACGGGCAGTCAAGGTTCGATCTTCATGGGTGTCACCTTTCTACTCAAGTCAATGCCTAACATATGTAGGCCTTGGGGCAGGGGTTCTAGACTCAGAGTTTTACACTACCAACATGATGACCGTGGGTAGGGCAGGCTGAGCCAGTGCGGCCAAGTCTTTGTGCCCAGTGTGGTTTCTTCTGGTTATAAATTCAAAAAAAAAAATCAACTCACAGGACCTCCCTTTGATTTAAGATCCGGTCTGAAGAAATTTAAAATTGAAACACCTCTTAAAAGGTTTTTGGTGGGCAAATCGGTGCATGATGGTGCTATTGGAGAATCGGATATCCAAGGAGAAGTCTTATTTAAATGTCAAGTTTAAAATTTGAAATTAACAAAAGTCCATGTAAATGCCACCACTTTGGGGTACTTTGGTAATTTAATATAAATGAATTGCATAGAAGAGTTTTCAAAAAAATCATTCATCTCATTGTATATTTGGTTGAGTCACACTTTTGAGTGCAAGTAATCAAACCTTTTTAATTTCATTATGAAAAATGGCTTCTAGCTTTTGTAGTAAAAAAAGAAAATGAATGTGAGGGGATAGAAGGAAGAATCTCTTTTTTTCCTTTACTTTAAAAGAATAATATATGGATAATGTTTGTGTAGCATGTATTACAATATTCTTGGTTTTTTCTGATAGGATAGTGTTGTATTACATTCTTAAAAGCACCTAAATGCTCATATTGTAAATTAAAAGAAAAATAACTTTTTATAACCCAAAAAACTTTATTATGTTAACTTTTATACTTTTAAAAACAAATTGTACTTACATATCAAACTATCTAATCTTTAGCTTTAACTAGTGATGGAGACTCTAATGAACGTATTCATTTGAATATAATATGAGCATGCAATTAACATGTATTTAATGGAATATCAAAAAATACATATATCAAAAATACATAAATCTAATAGTGATTTATAAAAAAATAAGAAAGAAAGGAAAATCACTTCATGGTAAGAAATCTCTAGCGATGTGATTTTTCATTTAACTACTTCTGAAATCACTGCTATTGATTTTCTCCACTTCCAAGGTGGGGAATGAATATCCCCACAAATCAAAACCTCTCTCTCTCTCTCTCTCTTAGTTTTAGACTTTGTTCACTCTCTCTCTCTCTCATTTTTAGACTTTGTTCTCATCTATAGAAGAAATATCTCTCTCCACAACTTTGGCATCCAAAAATGATTTTGTAAACTCACTACAAATGAAAACTGGTCCAGAGCAGTCAAACATGGCCTTCTAAAATTGCTTAAGCTACAGGTTCATAGTGATTGTTAGAAAGCTGCATGATTAATAAACACGACTAAGAGAGAGAGAGCACATACAATGACACACGATTTATGTGGTTCAGCCAAAGGCCTACCTCCATAGGCCGCGAAGGAACAAAGATTTTTACTATGTCAAAAAAGGAAAATTACAAAGGTATATGATAGGTCTCTTCTCGAAAAAAACCCTAGAACTGCACAAAATGCTTAGACTCACAAAAAAAGTTACCTTCACAAGAAAACCCTAAAAGAGTTATTTTATAGGACCTTGTTACAAACATCCATACCATGGGAGGAGAATTCTTAGTTATGATTTTCTTCAAGCAACATGTGTCAGGGTTGTAATATGGAATTCAATTCACATCTCAATGATGTTGCAAAATCATCTTCGAGGATGTTTTAGCTTCTCCTCCCTTCCCACCCTTTGTTGTTGTTTTTTCTTTGTTTGTTTTCTTCTATGTTTTTTTGTCATCTTTATTGATGTTGTCTTGTGTTTTTTTATTATCTTTTTTATCCCCTTTAACTGAAGTGGTGATCTATTTTTCTTCTCAGGTTTTAGCATTCATGAAAATGAATCAAGCATCACTATAAGTTCTACCTTCAAGCTTTTGTACGTCTCTCTCTCTCTACAATTAAGTGTTAAACCCATTGTGAATTGTTCGATAAAAATATAAAGAGATAACATGATGGTTGTGCAAGTTTCCTTCTCTTAATTGCTAATGTTTTTTCCTTTTTGTGATTTAGGTTTATAAAAATCACATTCCTCAAGTCACTAAAGAGTTTTTTACTTTTTTTTTTTATATTCAAGTCAATAGGAGTTGATTAAATATGTGAATTCCTCCCTTCAACTGCTATCAAATTATTTTGGTTGAACCATTACTCGAATCAAATTATAATTTAAGTAGGAGCGTGAAGGTCGTGCATTTGCATAGACACACTTCTGTATTGTCTATAACTAGTTCAGCCTTATGATTGAATACATGAGAAAAAATACTCGTTGTGTAAGAGCAACATGCACGAGATCATTAAACAAGGTTGAAACTTGACAAAGTAATTCAGAAATCAGGTTCAAGATGTTGAGACCAAACTCATCTCTAATCTCATATATATTTTCTATTTTTCAATTTTTTGTTAAAAAATCTATAAAATTAAAGGCTCAAAATTGCTTAAGAAAATAACCTGAACCAGCCCGTTTGAGCGCAGAGTCCAATGAGTGTGCCATGGGCTGAGAAATAATCTCTATCCTAGCTCGGTTGGTCAAGGGGTTAGGCTTGACTTGGCTTGGCCCATCAACAGCCAAGTCAAGTTTGTCTATTAACCAAGTTGGGCTAGTTCGACATGCACATTGTCCAGCCTACTTATGCAATCTCATGAAATAGTGTTTGTGATCATTCTTAAATTAAATAACTATCTATTATTCTTTTGATTTTCAAATTAGTTGAAATAATTATTTGTGTTTTTTTTACATCTAGCATTGTCTCTATGTTGTCAAGATTAATCAGCTCAATTTTCAAAATTATCTTGATTAAAGTCTCCTTGAAAATTTTATTTATATTAACATACATCTATAAATAATGTACATTCTAAGAAAGGTTATCTATTGTAAAAAAAATATGCTTTATTTACTAAGGTTAGTTTTTGAAATGGTACTATTTCTTGTGCTCTTTTTATTCTCGTCTGATGTCTAATCCCAATTACATCTAAAGAAAAATGTAACCATTTAATCTAATTTATAAATTATATATAAACCAAAATATTTGTAAATAATATATTTAGAATGTGCAAGAAAATTATATACTTGTATAAGCTGTATTATAATTTCATATAGAATTGACCTTTGTTTGAATTTTGAAAAAATGGCATGTATTTCATTAACCATTGTTCTTTCATTTGTAATCTATTTAATCACATCTTAATTCATGAAAATTATCAAGAATTTGTACAAAGAATTAGTTTTACTCACTTCAACTTTGGATATATATGTAATAAGCATCTCCTAATAAAACATTGTAGAATTTAAAACACCAGTGTAAAGGAAATAATTTCAAATCTACTATCGTATAAGAAATTAATTACATCAAAATAAATAGCTTAATTTTACATCAATAATGTATATAATGCAATACAATCATGTAAATACTCATTATTCAAATAGAATCATTTGAATATGCTTCCAAAATTAATTTTTAAATAAATCCCTTATCAAGCAACTTTAAAAGCAAAATCTTTATAATCATATATTTGTTAATTGTTCAAAACAATCATTTCTTTCATTTTAACTACATATGCATGAAATTGTTTGGGAAGAATAAATTGTAAAATAGTTTAATTAAAAATTAACACTAAGTATGTCTTCTTAATTATTTCAAAGTACATTTTATTTTTTCCAAATTATATAAAAACAAGTGTTTCAAATCATTGCTATTTGACTTGAACAAGTTCTAAAAATGTATGAACAAAGTCAAGGAAACCTTTAAAATAATTTCAATATTGGACCTTGGACATATTAATATAATAGTTTCAATTCTCTTTATAAAGAATAATTTTTGTCTCGTGATAGCTTGCTCCAATTCTCTTCGAAAACTTTCGTTATTGGATTAGTCATATACTTCACATGATTTAGTGATTCACATGGCATCATCATCAAATGATACAAGTCTTAGAGGTAAATCATTAACCCTTCATCTTCTTACTAATACTACATAATATTCTTATAAATTTTAGCCATTACTAAGTATATAAGTAGTAATTTCAAATCCAGAGGTTAATTGTACTCTTGCAACTTTAAGTAAAGCAAAGTTTGTTTGTTTTTTTTTAGGGTGAGAGTGGAAAGTTGTTAGATAAGTCACACCATAGTAATGAGTATTCTATTATATGCTTTGAAAATTTCACGTCTCACCAAAATCTCAATTGATTTGTTATTTCTCTTAAAAGGGCTATGTATAATTGATCATATGAGAAAACAGGCTTTGATTACCATATGTCAATTATTAGAATTGTCTAACCTTTAGCTTTATTAATAGTCACAACGAGAGCTTAAATGGGAATGATTTTCTTTTTAATACAATTGAATATAGATTTTATTTATATGATATGTTTCTTTTCCCTACAAACTGACTACCAACTATTTTGCTATTTTGGCATTAATAGCATCGGACCTAAAGTTTCTAGAAGTTTTGTTCTATTACAAAGTATATGGAAACTATTCAAATTCTTTAACAAAATTATTAGGCATCCCCTCTTGAGCTTCAAGACATGAGGTGGCATTTTACTTGATGACAAAGAATTCAGTAATTATTCTTAATAAAAGTGATTATTGTCTTCAATTACTGAATCATACAACAAACAACAACAACAACTAAGCCTTCATCCCAAAATAATTGGGGTCGGCGATATGAACCAAAAAAGAAAATCATTATGGGTCTTCCACATGAATCCTTCTCTTCCAATCATTTCTATCCAATGCCATGTCCTCGGTGAGGTTCAAGGCATTCATATCCTTTCCTATCATCTCCATCCAAGTCTTCCTAGGCCTACCCCGACCTCTTTTAACTAATATATTTTTCAATTTCTCCATCCTTCTAACTGGAGCATCATTAGGCCTTCGCCGAATATGTCCAAACCATCGTAAACGATTCTCTCTCATTTTATTTTCAATGGGTGCAACACCTACCTTCTTACGTATCTCCTCGTTCTGAATCTTATCTTTTATTGTATTTCCACACATGCATATAAGCATACGCATCTAATTAACTAAATGCTATTTGCAAAAAAAAAACCCTAAAATCTAATTAAATATTCATGTTATTTAAAAAACTAACAAAAAACTTCAATCCTAACAAACATCATTCATAATAGGCTAATTGAAATAAAAAAACTAAACCCTCAAAATTCTAACTAAAATCAAGCATGCAGAATTATGTTTAATGTTGATTAAAAAACACAGAAATACATAATTAAATATTACTCTCATTAAAAAAATCAAAATAAAAAACCTGAATGTTAATTAGGAAAAAAATCGCAAGAACCCTAAGACCAATTTAAATATTCAAACATAAATCAAAATCTAAACCCTAGGTCCTAACAAACATTATTCATAATTTCATATATATGTTAAATGAAAAAAATCCCTAAATTATAAGTTTTTAACTAAAATCAAGCATGTGGAATCATGTTTAATGTTAATTGAAAATAAAAAAACATAGAAATAAACATTCACGATTCATTATATTTGAAAAATAAAATAAACAACCTAAATGCTAATTAAAAAAAAAACCCTAAACCCTAAAAAAATACAAGAAGATGGAGGTGTGTTGTCGTGTGTCCCATGCTGCAGAGGACGACTAGATGCAGGGGGTAGGCTGCACGCCTCAGGCCCTAACCCGGTGTCTCGACCTAAATAGAGAGAGAGAGGACTTGCCATTGCTAGGCTACGAAGCGTGCGCCAGAAGCCATAGCCTTACAACGACTTGTCAAAGGCAGCAAAAGGTGGCATTTCAAGAGAATGCGAGAGTTGAGAGAGAGGTGGGGTTAGGGTTGGGGAGAGCATAGAAAGAGTTGAGAGTAGAGAGTTGGAGAGTTGGAGAGGTGGGGTGGGGGTGGAGGTGGGGTGGGGGTGGAGGTGAGGTGGGGTGGGATGGGGCACATCTTGTGCCATTGGATCAATTACTGAATCATGACTAAATTATTTATATTCATTTAGAAATATCTTCAAAACTTCATGACTTATGGCTTCAATGTGATCATTTCTTGTAAACAAAAATGCATTGCTAGAAATGTATTCTGCATTGAATGCATTTGAAGGAAGAGAATAAAATAATTCATTTATTAAAATTGCAAAGCTAGTTTTGTTTATTTCTATATTCAACAACTAGTTATTAAACAGCCAAACATAATCGCTGAACAAGGTTTCCTTTTGTTGCCAACCCACAACACCAAATCACTGTTATCTCTTTCAAGCATTGTGTACATATGATGAATAAACTTAATGATTATTTTCTCATATATACATGAGTTGAACAAGCCAATTGCATCTATATATGCACCATTCCTCTTTGTACTACTAGCAAAACCTATCAAAAGTGTCTATTAAATACAAATATTTTACTTCCAATTGAAAATTTTACTTTCATACTGCCACGAAATCTACAATCCAAGCTTCAAAACACTATTTGTTTCTCATCGGTTCTTGTCCCTAAATAAATATGCGAGTTTTTTTTTTCTTAGCTTTATTGGTGCATCTTATTTTAGGATGTTTCAAGTCTATGGTTCAATGAGTTTTAATGGTTATTTCAACAATAACTGAGTTGTTCTTTCCCAAGTAAAATAGTTGTAATTATTGATGATGCACTTATAATAATGATATTTCATTAAGAACATTTCCTTGCATGCAATTCATAATACAGAAAAGTTTTTCCGGTTCCTCATAAATCATCAATAGAAAAGCAAACACTTTTATCATGATCAACATTTTCTAATATTATATTATAAGCTATCCATGCTAAAAAGTTCGTCAATGTACTTATTTTTCAAGTTCACCACTAAAAAAAAAAATCAGGGAATCTCTTTCCATACCCATGCCAAATCTCTCCTCTCCATGCTCCCTTTTTGTTACATTGGTGCAAACGGATGCAATCTGAACCAAACACATTGTATTAGGATTTGGATCTTAAAACGGCATCCGAATAGGATTAATACTTGCATGATTAGACTTTTCAGGATTGAGGCTGGGATTAGAATCAACATTTTTAGCCAGATCTGCAGATCAGGATTGAATCTGTCACGTTTTCACATTTTGATGTACCCCTCGTTTTAACTCCTTTTTTTTGTTGGATTAGGTATGAACATGTCAAGTTCGGGTCATACTTCAACTCTGCTACATCGGTTTTCATTTGGTTCCGGGTCAGGATCCGGATCTATTGCAATTAATCGGACTCGAATTCGGATCCACCATGACCCGGACCCAATAAGAAGGGAGTTGAAGATGAGCAGCAGAAGACGGTTAGGTGGAGAGAGAGGGTGAGCCTCTGAGCTCTGAGATCCAGCAACCCATCTTCTGCACGAGGGAGAAGAGAGAGAAAATCTAGGGAGAGAGAGAGAGGAGAGCGTGTGTCACCCTTCCTACTTCTGAAATCCTGATGTGATTTCCGATCGATCCATCTCTTGTGGATCGATCGGCCGAAGACCCACTTTTGTTTTTTTCCTTTTCCCCCTTTCCCTGAGATTGATGTTTGACTCCCAACCAAAATCTCAGCTCGATCTTCGTTCCACATGAGGATCGTTGCTCGAATTTTGGAGTTTTTGGGTGCTTCCTGGATGCTTCTGGGTAGATTTCCGTAGGGAAAGTCGGGGTTCTTCTTGGGGGCGAAGATGCTCAAAAGGAGTCCCCCGAGGCATCGCCACGATGGTACCTCGCCTTTGCCCCTCGGCGTGGATTGGAGCTCACCCCCCAAAAGATGGGTACGTTTCGAAATTCCCCTCTTTTCGGTTGCAAATTTCTTGCTTTTGATGGCAGTTTGTCGTGCTTCGAATTCGTTCGATCCCGTTAATGGATTTAATTCTGCAATCTTTTGGCACGGAAAGGGTTGGTTTTGATCAGCAAGTTTATTATCCCGGCGTTGATCATAGTGCGATTAGGTGCCGAGTTCTTAATTATGATTTTGGAGTTGATACAACAGTGATTTTCATCGACTTTGATTACACGCTTGATGAATGATGAGCTAAATTTTGATCTGTAGTATGTGCTTTTTCTGCATTATGATGCTTCTTATCTGATAAAGCTACTGACTTCTGTTGCCCCGTCGGTTCCGTTTGTGTCATTATTGATTGTCCAACACATTCTTTGTTTCGTCGTCTGAATTCATAAGTTTCACGTTTGATTTTTCCAAGACTTCCGTTTTTTGTTATGTAGGACGGACGAGACACTGTTTGGCCGCATGATCATCGTACAGGCTGGAGTTATTGTGTAACCATACCTTCTTGGATGTCTTCACCTGATTCAAAAGCTTTTGATGGAAGCTTGGTTAATCCCATTGTGGTGAGTATTCATTTTTCGGAGTACCTGTGAGTAGATTGTCATTGATATACACCAACTACCTAACCACTATCATGCAGTGTTATTCACTCTTTTGAGTACTGAATAGTGTCAGTTGAAATCATGCTGTTCAACTGATTTTAGCGGAAAGTAAATTTGTACTTCCTCCATCTGAATGCTCTTTTTTAAGTACTTTTTGGGCAATGAATATTAGTGTAGTTTATTTTGAAGGCCATTGAATATGTGAACTTCTATTTCAAGTAGGCAATGTAGTTCAACGCTTGTATCAAGTTCTGTAGGAGTTGCACTATGTTAAATAATTAGATTGTGCTTGTAATCTCACTGTGGCAGTCACACCAATGACCATGGTTGGGTTGAGTTCATCTCTGATTGGTTAGAGTCCACGAATTTGAAAGTTTGCTAACTGGAACCAACTTTCATCTTTATGTTTTATCGTTATTAAATGGGTGTTATTTTGATAGTTCAACATTCCTGTGATTTTTATCCAGATCCAGCAGTTCACATCATGTATCTTGTTACCTTGCTCTAATTGGATAGGTTTACAATATGACAACTAATTGTGAATAGATTCACATTTTCAGAAATCAAAACTTGTTGTAATTTGTTAAGATTCTGGTTGTTTTCTTTTATTGTATGCGGAAAGAAACAGTGATAGCAGAAAACTTGTTTTCCTTGTGTCAAATTTAAATTTGTGAACTTCATTTGACCTGTTTGTATGTGTAAGGTAATTGTTGGGTTTGTGGAAATTTCACTTCATTTACTTGTTGTTTAACATCCTGAATGAAACAGTTTTACAGGGTTCAAGTTGGTATTCAATCACCTGAGGGAGTTACTTCTGTTCGAACAATACTTAGAAGGTTCAGTGACTTCTTAAAGTTATTCACTACAGTAAGTGGTCTGCTTATGTCAATTTTTGTTGCTTCTTTTTGGAAATATAGCAAGAATTCCAGACAAAAATATATGTACGGATCAATTATTTCTGAATATACAAATCAAGTAATTTGCACAACCATGTAGAATGAGGGAAAACTGGGTTGTTCATTACTGCTGACTTGAATTCATATTAGTCGGATACACTGAATTTTCTATATGCACTTCTCTTTCACGCCTTTTAAACAAAGTCCTTGATCCACATTTTTCTAAAACCTTTTCAAGTGGCATAAGGAATGCACTCACGCACATGCACATATAGATGGGGGTAGGGTTGATGATAATGAGCCAAAACGTCCCCAGATTGAGTCTCAATTATATTGAGACATGCACACTCGGTCAGACACACTCAATGTTAGAAACATGCTTTGGAATGGTTTTTTTCAATGTAAAAAAATTTGTCATTCAAAATTGATATAATTATAGTAAGGTCTAGGGGTGTAACCAGGTCGGGTCTTATCAGACCCGATTCTGAAACGGGTCTAAAAGTAAGACCCAAGCCCAACCTAGTCTAATTCGGGTTCGGGTTCGGATTTGGGTACAACTAAAAACTTTGGACCCATATGGGTTAACGGGTTCGGGTGTACATCGGGTCGAGTATAACTGGGTCAGATCTTTGGTAGATCCGTTTTGTTTCGAGGAAGTAAGTGGGAAACAAAAGCGAAGCATGTTTTCCACATATGGTAACTTGGTAAGTGTGCTTCCCATAGTTTTCCCCACGCTTCCCGCTTCGGAAGGGCGCTTCACCCCCACCCCCCAGGGATGCTTCCAGTAATTATGTGTGGGGGTATTCGCCAACCACTAGCTACGTTGGAAACTATTTTGATCTTTATCAACCCTTTTCTTTGTTATTATGTGTTTTTCTCGTAGCACAACATCTATTTTCTCAACAAGATCCTCTCTCTCATCATTTACTATTGCTATCATGACTAAACAGGCACCTTTTAAGCAAGTGTGCATAACTTTTTATGCATCATATAATGGAAAAAGGCTAGCCAAAAAGTATGCCCTTTCAGAAAGATCCTTATTAGTTTAAGCACTGATAGTGGACAATGGGAGGCTTTAGCTCGGTGGATGGCCCTTTCAAACTGAAAGAGGATAAAAAACTATAAATGAATCTATACTTATTGATCTAGTGTTTGATTGTGCTTTGCAGCTTAAGCAGGTGTTTCCTAGGAAGAATGTTCCCTCACCTCCACCAAAGCATTCTTTTTTGCGGGTTAATTCCAGTCGAGTGCAGTTGGAAGAGGCAAAGTCATTGCTATCTTAATTTCTTCCCTATTCCTGCAATTCCTCTATCTTGATATGTTCTTTGTGTGAAGTAATTTATCTTTTTGCTTATGTATCTCTTTATTAAGCTAACATCAAATAGTGTTGCTTATCTGTAGAACATGCAATAACTTTTTATTGTGGGCAAGATTGTTTAATTGTTGAATATATTCTGAAGCATAATGTTCATTTCTTGTCCTCAAGAATTTCCTTATGATCCATAAAGTCTCCATGAAATTCAAAATCTGTTTATATGAATGCTTAGATAAAAAAAAACTTCTCACAATTGAAGGGTTGAAAGAGGGATTTGTTGGAAAATGGTCCAGCGGCAAGTGGATACAATCTATAGAGAAATAAGCTGTTGTTAAATAGCTCTGTTTCCTTGATTGTTGATTTTGAGACAATGTAGAAATATTTAGAACAAGCAAGCGTCAAAAATGGAAGCATCTGTTATCTACTCTTAACAACAAAAATGTGCCATCATCTATATAAAGCAAACAAATAGCTTGGCTGTAGTGCTATATGGAGTCAAAGTAGCCAAGTTGTGGATTCTTGAAAAATCTTTAATGGAGTAGAACTAGCATACTCAAACAGTCCATGTGGATCTGCTTAGGCCATATTATTACTTCTAGAGGCACAAAGAGGTGTAGAAGTAAATACTTGAGATGAGATTTGCCTTTTTTACTATATTCTTGGCAGAGTGTTCTTCATAGATGACATTTTTTATGTGATCCATATAAACCATGTTGACTTGAGAATTTTATGATCGTAACATTCTTCAGATATAGCTATTGCTGATGCAGTTGCACTAGCTATCTCAGTACATGTACCGACAACTGGAGTCTTTCTTAACTGGATCATGAATGTGAGAAAGTGATCTGGTATATCTTACATGGTTTTGCAAATTCATTAAATTGAGACTGGGACATTCTTTAATGCATATGATTCTGTATATATATGTATACTTTTGTTTATGTGAACATAGTTGTCTCCATGTGTGAGAAAAGACAAACCTGAAATTGCATTTGGTACATTAGCTTCTAAACTAAATATGGAGTGGCTTATCATGTAAATTCATGGTAAGTGAAGGGATTCATATCTTTCTTTGTAGGTTTGTAGCTTATCAGTTAAACTCGAAAAGAAAGGAAATAAATTAGAAGATCATAAAAAACTTAAAAGCAAGTAATCAATTTTGATTGGAAGGCTTCAGTGTGGAGTTTGCCTCTTACCTCACTCATTTCACTTGTTCCTCCCTTAAATCAGTTGATCCAGCCTCATACATGACAGTCCACCTAATGGGTAGACCTTAGTTGTCATACCCGTGACTAGGCTGACGGCTTGGCGCTTGGTCAGGCTAGTTGCACCACATAGATTAGGTCTCCTAGTTCTGCAACTGGTCATCCTTAGCAATTAGGACATTTTTTTCCACCCTCCTTTCTTTCATCTCGACTTTAAAGTTCCCCTTGCCACAACCTACCCCCGTCCCTCCTCAAATCCCATTCCATGTTCTGTTTTGTTGTGATTTCTTCAGATTCAGATTTGCTGTCTGTGTGTGTGTGTTTATAATTCAATATGTTTGTTATATATATATATATATATATATATATATATATATATATATATACACATAATTTTATATATATTTTCATGCATTTTGTCTTCTATATTGTTTAATTTCATGTTATTACATATTTTATTAGTTTTAGTATTTAAATATAATTTTTCTATTTTTCTCAAGAAACTTTTTTGAGGTCTTTATCCAACCGACTAGTCCCACCTAGAACTGGGCCTTTTAGAAGTCTGATATCTAGTTCATTTGAGGACATATAGTTAGGCTCAGAGAAATCACTAGAATTTCTAATCTTTGAGCTAAAAAACTTAGAATGGGAGAAGAAGCTTCAATTTTTGAGGTATGCAAAACCCTATAGCGGGAGAGAAAAGGGACCTTTAAGGTTTTGACTATGAAAATGAGGTATTAATGTCCTTATTTAAAAAATCTGGCAAAAAAAGTGAGAAAAGATTTGACACAGCTGTCCTTATTTCAAAAGAATCATCAGGAAACTCTAAGTTCCAATGAGTTATTGACTCATATGAGCTGTTTGTGTGATATTGAGTTATATAAGCTGTGGTGTGATACAATATGATACAGCCTATATCATGTGATATTTTGTGATACATATTGATGCAGTCTGATAACCATGTTTTATGATTTTTATGGTGTTGTTATCTTGATATTTAATGTCCTTATTTCAAAAGAATCATCAGGAAACGCTAAGTTCCATTGAGCTATTGACTCATATGAGCTGTTTGTGTGATATTGAGTTATATGAGCTGTGGTGTGATACAATATGATACAGCCTATATCATGTGATATTTTGTGATACATATTGATGCAGTCTGATAACCATGTTTTATGATTTTAATGATGTGTTATTGTTAAAATGTAAACTTGTAAATATATATATATATAATAATTTTTCTTTTTCTGTATTTTTTCTTTTTCTGTTTTTTGTATTTTTTCATCTAGTTCAATTTGAACTAGAATGACATAACTAGTCAAGTCTTAGTTAAGACTTGACTAGCAATAGAGTCGTTGGACTCTAGTCTAACGGCTCTATTGAGTCCCTCATTCTCTCCCTCTCTCATACTGTGTATATATAGGGGTACAGCCCCTCTTGTAAAGTATGTAAAATGCTTCTTAAGCATTGCTTTCTCCTTGTTCAATAAAAGAATATTTTTATTTATTTTTGTTTCCTTTTATACCCTTCTTAAGGATTATGCTTAAATGTCTTGTTAAGACATCATTTCGAATCTCAATTCGTGTTTGGAAGATCATCATCTCATTTCATGGTATCAAAGCCAGGTTAGTATTAGACCTTGAAGAAAAGTTGCCTCGATTTCCGTGCCCATTTGCAAAAGTGTTTGCCACTTGAAGAGAAGTGTTTTATCATTTCGTTGGGAAAGATTCCACGTCTTATTGTATTGTATCTCTTTCTTTTTCGCACTTCTCTTCTTGTTTCTCTTCTATCCTTATTCTTTCTATCTCCTTGTAATCGATGGATGACAGTGATAAAGTTATCATCATGCCTATGAAATTGAGCGATACAAACTATGTAACATGGGCTTCAATCATGAAGCACCATATATAGGGAAAAGGCCTATGGGAGATTGTGGATGGTTTCGATTCGGAACCTAAGCTATCTCTTACTAAAAATGAGGGAGATAAAGAGGTTCCTCTATCGAAAGAAGAGAAAATCAAGGCTCTAGCCTCTTACGAGAAAAAATGGAAAGAGTGGAGAATATCTTATGCGAAGATAATGTCATGGCTTATCAATAGCGTTGACATTAAAAATGCTCAAGTCTTGCCAAGTTTGATCATGCCGATAAGGCATGAGAATACCTTAAAAATATGTATTCCCTTAAAGATATTGCACATGATATTGCACACATGTGCAATCTTCAAGAAAAAGTTTGAATGATGACCCAAGGAGACAAAACAATTCGTGAATATTATAATGGTTTGTTCGAACTTTAGGAAGAACTTTCTCTTTTAGAACCAAAGTGGCATTGTGTCGAACATATTGAGCTTCGTCAGAAACAACTCGATGCTGAACATTTTTACCAGTTTATAACTGGATTGAGGCCGGAATTTGAAACCACTAAATCGGCCTTCCTTCACCGGGGAAAAATTCCTTCTATTGTTGAAACTACTGAAGAATTAACAATGAAAGAAAATCATCTCCGGAAAGGTTCTTCTAAAACTGAAGATGATTGTGTTCTAGCTGTGTTTAAAACAGGGAATCATGTTCGATCTTATTGACCTCCTCACTTTAATCATCAAAATGGTGACTATGACAAGAACAAAGTTATTTGTCATCATTGTCATGAACCGGGATACTACAGGCCACAATGTCCCAAACTTAAGGAGCTGAGATAGAAAAGAGCTGCAATTGTTGGATCGGAGCCCAAAGATCAAGATGCACCAGTTTTCATGATCCAACTAATGGAGATTCTTCAGCCTCTCATCAAAAGTGTCTCTTTTTCATCTGAAGCTTCAACTGGCGCAACAACCTCATCTTTTTTCGATCCAGGTAAAATTTCTTGGCTCCTTGACTCTGGTGCATCTTTTCATATGACCCTAAATAATCAAAGTCTATGCGAATGTGTTAAAAACAAAACAAGTGTGTCAAAGATCTTTACAGCCGATGGGACTTCTCTTGAAATAGAAGGAATAATAAATTTTGAAAAAAATTATAAAACAAAGAAATTTTCTATTCCAGAAATTAGATATGTTCCCAAATTGAATTTAAATCTTTTATCTGTATCTCAAATTTCTGATTATGGGTGTAATATTTTATTTTTTTCTCATGGTTGTTGGGTACAGGATCGCTAGTCAGGCAAGCTGATTGGGGAAGGCCATAGAGAAGGAAGACTCTATTACATGGATTTTTTTAAAATGTCGAAGAATGTTTTTTGCTATAATATTCAGAAAATTGAGTTGGAACTGTGGCATAAGAGACTTGATCTACATATAGCCAAAATCCAACTTTTTCCAAATCTAGAGAAATTTTGTAACTCTAAATTATTTGACTGTAAATATTGTATTCTTGGTAAAATGAAAAGATTACCATTTCAAAACAGAACTTTTTCTCTTCAAGACCACTTGAATTAATACACCCGGATGTTTGGGGTCCTGCACCAGTAATTTCTAAAGGAGGATTTGCTTACTATATTGTTTTTGTCGATGATTTCTCTCGACATACGTGGATTTACTTTCTTAAACATAAGTCTGAAGTATTTTCATACTTTCAAACATTTCATAATATGGTTAAAAACAAGTTTCAAAATGATATTACCATTTTTCGCACAGATTCAGGTGGAGAGTTTTTATTCCACAGATTTTAAAAATTATTTTAAGTCATATGGCATCACACATAAAAGATCTTGTCCTTATACACCTCTACAAAATGGGTTGGCAGAACGTAAACATCGTCATAATATGGAAACCACTAAGACTTTATTAATAGCAAATCAAGTCCCGAAAGACTTTTGGGCAGAAGCTGCCTTAACTGCTACCTATCTGATTAATAGGATGCCATCCTCTTCTTTACAAAATATCACTCACATTGAAAAACTTATGAATGTTTCTCCAAACTACTCTAGACTGAGAATATTTGGGTGCAAATGTTTCATATTTATCGACAAAAATGATAAACTTTCCCCTCGTGTGATTCCCTGTGCCTTTTTAGGATATGCTAAAAATTAGAAAGGTTATAGGTGTTTTGACTTCAAAAACATCTAGAAATGTTTTCTTTCTCGAAAAGAAGAGCTTCTTTGATTTTGAAAAACCAAAGGAAGACACTGAGTACTCTTTTTTGTTAGATCTGACATCAAAATCTGATGAATATGATCTTGACTATAACTTTGATAATGATCAAGGAATTATTGATCTTGATCATAATGTTGACAATGAAGAAGTTCATAAAGACACTAGTATCCAATATTTCAGGCGACAAGGGTCTAATCCTCCATGTGCACTTGAAAAATATTTTGACATTCTAACTAGACGATCATCCTGAGTCTCAAGGCCTGCAGGAAAGTTTGTGTCATACGAGTCCTTCTCACCTACATATAGGGCAGTCATTGCATTAATTCACTTATATGAAGAACCATCTACATATCTCCAAGCAAAAAATGATGTCAAATGGATAAAAGTCATGAAAGCTGAATTAGATGTACTAGAAAAAGCTTCTACATGGACTATTCAAGATTAGAAAAGGCTTCTACATGGACTATTCAAGATCTTCCTCTTGGGAAGAAAACTATAGGATGTCGATGGGTTTATAAAATTAAAACCAAGAGTGATGGCACTCTTGAAAGATATAAAGCCCGATTAGTAGCCAAAGGTTCTGCCCAAGAATATGGCATTGATTATGAAGTAACCTTTGCTCTTGTGGCTCGTATGACAACTGTCAGAACCTTAATTGTCTTAGCCTCTATCAAGAAATGGTTCATTTTCCAAATGGATGTCAAAAATGCCTTTTTAAATGAAAAGTTAGTTGATGAAGTATACATGGAACCCCCTCCTGGTCTATGTATTCCTAAGGGTAAAGCCCTTCGCTTAGAAAAAGCTCTTTATGGATTTAAACAAGCACCAAAAACTTGGTATGATAGGTTTAGTCGTGTTATGATTGATATTGGTTTTCAATTATATTTAACTGACACTGCTTTGTTTGTTAAGAATTTTAGTGCAGGAATCATTGTGCTTCTTCTTTATGTGGATGATATGTTCATCACTGGAAGCGATAAACAGAGAGCTAAAACGATCAAAACACTTCTTAAATCTCATTTTGAAATGACCGATTTAGGCTTATTGAGATATTTTTAAGGCATTGAAGTTGCTTATTCTCCTAGAAGATATTTATTATCTCAGACTAAATTTGTTTTTGACATTGTTTCCAGGTCTGGTATTACTGATGATAAGAAAGTAGACACTCCAAAAGTTGTTAATGTTAAAATAAAGATTAATGATGGAGAACTTCTTGTCGATCCTACTCCTTACAGACAGCTTGTCGGAGCACTTTCCTATTTATCCATTACCAGACCAGATATAGCATATGTTGTTCACACAGCAAGTCAGTTTCAACATGCTCCTACTTCTGTTCATATGGGTGCAGTCATGCGTATTATCAGATACATCTAGTCCTCTCTTTCACGAAGACTTTTCTTGTCTTCTTCCTCCTCTCTTGATTTACTTGTATATACTAATGCCGATTGGGGAGGTGATCCCAATAACAGACACTCAACCACTGATTTTTGTGTTTTTTAAGGTGAATCATTAATCTCGTGGAAGTGCAAAAAGCAACAGAAGGTATCTCTATCATCCACCGAAGCTGAATACAGATCCATGGCAACCACGACCATGGAAGTAGTTTGGCTCCGACGACTGTTTGCTGATATAGGAGCTGAAGCAACAAAAGTTTCACAGATGTGCTGTGACAACAAAAGTGCGATCTACATTGCAAGTAACCGAACATTCCACGAACGTACCAAACACATCGAAATGGATTGTCACTGTTAAATATGTATATGTAAATGAATATATTTCTGTACTGTATTGTACCACTTGTACAGCATACTGTACTGTATTGTACTACTGTACTGTATTGTACTGTATTGTACAGCATACTGTATTGTATTGTACTATTGTACTGTATTGTACAGCATACTGTACTGTATTGTACTATTGTACTGTATTGTACCACTCGTACAACATATAAATATCAATGGAAAGGAGAGAAGATATTATTGCCGCCCAACATTTTTTTTTCTCTCTTCCCTCTTACCTCTCTCTCTATCTCTTGCTACGATAGTAAGGTGACTCCCACATCTGATTTCTCACATGGTATCAGAGCAAAGGGCGTGGTAATCACGATCATCTGGAAGGCCCCTAAGGACCTTGACGTGCGTTTTTGGGCGTTCTCAAGGAAAGTGTTTTTTTTTTTATTTCGACGTCGTTTCTTCATTTCCTCATATCGTGCATCTTTTTCTTCTTACATATTCTGTTATCCCCAATTTTATCAACCCTAATTTCTGTTTTCCCCAAATTTGGGAACCCTCATTTCTCAAAAGTGCCTCTTTTCTCAAACTTCTTGTGATTTCTTATCTATTTCTTGCAATATAGTTGATAAATCGTACATTCTGCACGATTAACTAAAAAAAATCGTGATTTCCAAAACTCAAAAATTTCTGTCCGTACGGTTCTGTCCGTACAACCTACGAATTTCTGTCGTGCTGTTTGATTCATCTTTGATCTTCTTCCTTATGGATTCTAAAATCAGCCCCGGATTTCTTTCTCAACTTGTTTCTCACAAATTAACTCATGATAACTATTTACTTTGGAAACGCCAAATTCTGCCGTTTATCCGAAGTCATGGTCTTTCCGGGCATCTGGATGGGGGATCACCCGCCCCACCTATGACTATTACGCAAGAGGTAACTGGTAATAGTGAGTTGCATTGCTATTCCAAATCCTGCGTATGATGTTTGGTTTCAGAAGGACCAATCTGTGGTTGCCTATTTGACTGCCACGTTATCTGATCGTATATTACAAACTATCTCTGACCATTTTACTGTTGCAGAACTATGGAGACATCTTGCTCACTCTTATTCACAGGTTTCTGAATCACGTGCACTTCAACTGAAATGGCAGTTCCAATCTATGCGAAAGGGAACTAAGACCATTACTGAATTTCTAGAGGATATCAAAATTATCATTGATCAGTTGGCCGCTATTGGATATCCTGTTTCTGACAGAGATGTTGTTCAGCAGGTATTGGGAAGCCTTGGGCCCCAATATCGTAAGTTTTGCACTGCATTACAGGTTGCCTCTACACTTCCATGCTTTGAGGATTTACAGGCCAAACTCCTACAGTATGAAGTTAGTTTGACTCAAGATCATCTTATTGATGATCCTCATCCTGTCATGTTTACATCTGGGTCTACCTCATTTCGTCCACCTGCTGCTCATATGGGCCGTGGAGGACTCCTTCCTACTCCTACTGCTCCACCTGCCACTAGAGGTACCCGTGTCCCTACTTGCTTCCATTGCAACAAGCGTGGCCATGTGAAAGCAGATTGTTGGCACAACCCACAGAATCGCAACAAGGCAGGGAGGCCAGGACCAAGAGCTGGACAGATGAATGTTAGACAGTTTCAGGGGCAGCCGCAGGGAAATTTTCGAGCACATCAGGGTACTGATCAGGGACAGAGTGCAGGGTTGCCACATGATGTGCAACAAATTCTGATGACTGCATTTAACAACATGAATTTGCGTCAGAATGATGATGGAGTTTGGTATATTGATTCAGGAGCAGCCGCACATGTTACTTCTGATGCAGGTAAACTTTCCAACATGGTTCCTTATATTGGCACTGGCACTATTGTCACGGGAGATGGTTCCCACCACCCTATTTCTCATACTGGAAATGCATCTCTCTCTTTGTCACAATCTACACTACCATTGAAAAATGTCTTACTCACTCCTACCATTGAGAAAAACATTTTATCTGTTTCTAAATTGGTTGATGAAACAAATTCATCCATGGAATTTACTCCGTCTTCTGTTTGTCTTAAGGACCTTCGAACCAAGAAGATGCTCGCTAAGGGTGAACGACGCGGAAACATGTACGTCTTCGAAGCAGCCCCCGGGACTTTGAAGACGTCATCTACCGTGTCTCCATCTTTTCCTGCTTATTTGAGTCAGTCTTCTTCTGTTATGCAATGTAATAAGCCAGTTTCTTGGCATCGTCGGTTAGGTCATTGTAGTCAAGGGTTCCTTGACAAATTGTCTTCTCAGGGTTTTATTCCCAAAGTCAAATTAGATCATAAGTGTCCTAGTTGTAATGTCTGCAAGAGTCATGTACTTCCCTTTCAAAGTATCAATAAAAGAGCTTCCAAGCCATTTGAAATTATTCACTCTGATGTTTGGGGCCCAGCTCCTGTTTCATCTCTATCTGGCTCTCGTTATTATGTGTTATTTCTTGACTCTTTCACTCGTTACACTTGGATTTACTTTATGAAATCTAAATCTGAAGTGTTCAAACTTTTCAAACAATTCCATGCTCTTGTTCAGAACCTTTTCAATTCAAATATCACTTATTTCCAGTGTGATGGTGGTGGAGAATACATATCTCATGATTTTAGTGAATATTTAAAGGACCATGGCATCACACGTAACTCCTCTTGTCCTTACACTCCACAACAGAATGGAGTAGCAGAACGTAAGCATCGGCATATATTTTGAAACCGCGTTAAGTATGATGCACAATATTGATATTTCTTTCTCTCTTTGGACTGAGGCCTTTCACACTGCAGTGCATATCATTAACAGGTTGCCTATGGAATTATTAGGAGATCAGTCTCCTTATTATTTGCTTCACGGTTCTCACCCTTCTTATGATGATTTGCATGCTTTCGGATGCATTTGTTATGTCCATGTGGATCATTCTTTACGTAACAAGTTTCAGGACAGAGCAGTTCAGTGCAGATTTCTGGGATATGTCGATGGGTATAAAGGATATAGATGTTATGATCCTATTTTGGGTAAGATTAAGGTGTCTAGAAATGTTGTTTTTGATGATGACCATTTCAGCACTTGTGATACTTCTCAGGTATATGAGCAAACTACTTATGATCCATGGCTTTGTGATACTTTGCTATATGACTCTATCAGAGATCCTGTTGTTGATGAACCAATTCAGTTTGAAGCAGACAACTCCATCATATAGGATGCACCTTCACGGTTTTCAGGTTTGGTTTATGCCCGTCGAGGAGCCCCTTCAACTCCATCTCACGAGGCTCCCCCTCTTCGACGATCCACACGTGAAAGGCATCCTATCCATCGTTGGGTTAGTTACAACAAATTTTTTCTTGACTTTCAGTTGTTTCTAACCAATGTGGCCAAAGAAAAAGAGCCGTCTACTTTCCATCAGGCAGCCCATTCTCGAGCTTGGGTTGAAGCTATGAACGAAGAAATGGCAGCACTTCATGAATGTCATACATGGGATATTGTTCCTCGACCTGTTGATAGAAATGTTGTTGGTTCCAAATGGGTTTACAAGATCAAGCGTAAACCAGATGGTAGCATTGAAAGATATAAAGCTCGCCTTGTTGCACGCGGATTCACACAACAATATGGGCAAGATTATGAGGAAACTTTTAGCCCTGTTGTCAAAATTGGCACCATTCGTGTGATCCTCACTTTGGCACTTCAGCATGGTTGGTCTCTTAGCCAGTTGGATGTCAAGAATGCGTTCCTACATGGGGACTTGAAGGAAGAGGTGTATATGGAGCAACCTCCTGGATATAGTGAACATGATGCGGCTACATGGGTTTGTAAATTGAGAAGGTCTCTTTATGGTTTAAAACAGGCATCTCGGTCTTGGTTTGAGAGTTTCTCCATGGAAATTCAGCAGCATGGCTTTTCTAAGAGTATACTTGATCATTCTTTATTTATGTATAAGAATGATCATGTTACTACTTGGGTTCTTATATATGTTGATGACATCATTATCACTGGGAGTGATGATGCACATATTGCCTTGGTCAAGTCTTTACTCATGGCCAAATTCAAGATGAAGGACTTAGGCCCATTGCGATACTTCTTGGGAGTTGAAGTCGATAGACAAGATGATCGACTCACTCTAAGTCAACACAAGTATACTCTTGACATTCTTCACACCACTGGTATGATTAATTGTAAACCTCTCAGCACCCCATCTGTCTTAAATCATAAGTTTAGTGCAAAAGAAGGCCAATTATATCATGATTCCACTTTATATCGCCGCATTGTTGGTATGTTGCAATATCTTACATTTACAAGACCTGACATTGCTTATGCTGTAAATCAAGCATCTCAGTTTATGCATGCTCCCACTGATTGTCATATGGAATGTATTAAGCGTATTCTCAGATATCTGAAAGGGACTATTGGAGATGGATTGCTCTATCACAAAGATGAAAGCTTCACTACAGGACACCGTTTACTTACATATTGTGATGCAGATTGGGGTGGGGACCCTGATGAGCGTAGGTCGGTTTCAGGATATTGTGTTTTTATTGGCTCAAATATTGTCACTTGGAGTAGTAAGAAACAAAAGGCCATTGCTAAATCCAGCACTGAGGCAGAGTACAGGGCAATGGCAGCAGGGACAGCTGATGTCACTTGGGTACGGCATCTTCTTCAAGAGTTGAATGAACCTATCTCTTCCTCTCTGCTTTTATGTGATAATCAAAGTGCCATTAATATTTCTTTTAACCCTATTCATCATTGTCGCACGAAGCACATTGAGATTGATCAGCATTTTGTTAGACAAAAGATTGAAACAGAAGAAATTGAGGCTTCGTATGTCAGATCAGAAGACCAAGTAGCAGACATCTTCACCAAAGGATTGGTTAGTCATCAATTTTGGTTACTTAAGGGCAAGTTGAGCATGATTGAAGATCATCCTCAACTTGAGGGAGGCTGTTAAATATGTATATGTAAATGAATATATTTCTGTACTGTATTGTACCACTTGTACAGCATACTGTACTGTATTGTACTACTGTACTGTATTGTACTGTATTGTACAACATACTGTACTGTATTGTACTATTGTACTGTATTGTACTATTGTACTGTATTGTACTGTATTGTACAGCATACTGTACTGTATTGTACTATTGTACTGTATTGTACCACTCGTACAACATATAAATATCAATGGAAAGGGGAGAAGATATTATTGCCGCCCAACATTTTTTTTCTCTCTTCCCTCTTACCTCTCTCTCTATCTCTTGCTACGATAGTAAGGTGACTCCCACATCTGATTTCTCACAGTCACTACGTCAGAGAGAAATATCTATATGGGACAATTGATCTGCCATTTGTTACTTCAGAATATCAGTTAGCGGACTTATTTACAAAGCCTCTCGCTGCTCCCTGATTTCACTTTCTCTTAGACAAACTTTCGCTCATTGTACCGTAAGTTTGAGGGGGAGTGTTAAAATGTAAACTTGTAAACATATATATATAATAATAATATTATTATATTATTATATTATTATACTATTATATATATAAATAATATTTTTTATTTTTCTGTTTTTTGTATTTTGTCATCTAGTTCAATTTGAACTAGAATGACATAACTAGTCAAGTTTTAGTTAAGACTAGACTAGCAATAGAGTCGTTGGACTCTAGTCTAACGGCTCTATTTAGAGCCGTTGGACTGAGTCCAACGACTCTATTGAGTCCCTCATTCTCTCCCTCTCTCATACTGTGTATATTTTTATTCCTTTTTGTTTCCTTTTATATCCTTCTTAAGGGTTATGCTTAAATGTCTTGTTATGACATCATTTCGAATCTCAGTTCGTGTTTGGAAGATCATCATCTCATTTCAGTTATTACCACATCTTGATTCTTGATACAATAGATATGGTACATTACTATGGTAAATCATATCACATCATATGATACAACATGATTTTCATAACATTGATACAAAACAGTTTTCAGCGAATAAAATTCCTTTTCAGGAACACGTCGTTTATAACCATTTCATACTCATTAAGTGGGGTGCTTATCTTTGAAAAAATCTTGAATTTAGTTTTTGCTTCTTTTTTTTGTTTTAGTACTTCAAGACATCTCGTAATTTGCTAAGAGGTTTGGAGGTATTTTGGAAAAGAACCTTATTTTTTCCTTTTTGGTTCATGATTCACTGTAAAAATGCTAATAAGCTGTTTTTTTAGGGTTTTGTTCGGACTTTTTTGGTTTGAGCTTCTGTCAGCCATCCTTCTTTGATCTTCCATCGAGTTACTGCAGCACTTTGTATTCATTTTGTTTGCTTAATGTGTTCTCACTGACATTAAATTCTGGCTTGCACTGTCTTTTGGTTTTTCATCTTCAATTATATGCTTTCGCGGCATTTAGTAGTGGTCTAGAAAGACTTTTATACCTTGTTATCCTTTTCATGACTATCTGCATTTTTTTTCTTGTTTATGGTGCTGAGACATTTATGTGGATATTGTTATCGGGTAAGGGTGAAGATTTGGAAAGAGAAAATTTGTGGAGTTCAATTTGATAGTAATCAAATTGAACTCCACAAATTTTCTGTGCCGGGAGTCATCTGGTGTCAAACCATTTTATGCAGAAGGTATTTGTGGTAAAGAAAATGGGACATGATCCATTCTTCAACTGGAGAAAAAGTGCAAGCGGACAGCTTAAAACGCTTGGAAGAACATGACAAGAAAATAAAGGAATGGAAAGTTGGATATACATAGATATTTTACATACCATACGTATATGTATATATATTTATATATATTATATACATATAGTTAGTTAGTTAGTGGACTATCTATTTTAGGTCATGACTTGTCCCCACTTTACCCTAATGTGTCATGGGCTATAAGTTGAAATTGTGCTTACCATACATCACAAGATCTTCTAACATGTACCTTTCTACTAGTTGCCTGCCACTATGCTGTTTGGGAAGGCTTAGCTGCCCTCTTTATTTATGATCAATGTTGAAGTATCTATTTGTGAAGGATGTGTGGGACTTCTTGTCCATGATATTTGCTAAGACCAGAGTTACCAGAAGGTTCTTAGATAGGTGAGAAGCCCACTTCCCTGAAACTCGCTTCGGAAGCACGATGCTCATCGCTTCCGAAATTTGATGAGAATCTCGATTCTCCCACGCTTCTCCTATACTTTTCACATGCTTCATTTGTTCTTATATGTTCTCTCACTCTACTTTTCATGTTTTTTTTTGTGTTTCCTCCCACACTTCTCACTTACTTTCATGTGCTTTCTCTAAATTGGCAGTTATCATTTAGACTTTGTTAAAAATTTAATTTTTACACTAAAAAATCATGAAATTTAAGCATAGTCACTTTTATTTTAGTTTTTATTTACGTTCCATTTTGATTCCCATTTAATTCTTATATTGTTTTTTTTTCTTCCTCGCTTCCCGCTTCCTATACATTTTAAAATGCATCACTTCTCGCTTACGCTTCCCGTATTGTTTTTTTCTTTCGCTTCCTCGTCTTGCAACCTTGGCTAAGACGAGACTTTCTCATTGATTTCATCTCCAAAAACAAATGACGATTGCTAAATAAGTTGATGGAAGTGCTAGCAACTACTTAAATATGATCTAACCTTGTAAAATGAGTTGAGAATGTAATGAAATATGCGAAAATACAAAACAAGAGTCTCTAAAGGCTTATAAGATCATAAACATAAAGTACACATGCTCATATACTAGTCCAACTAAGGGACAATACAAGAGCACAAAGGCACTACACAAGCACTAAGTGCATTCAAGACATCAAAGAACTAAAGAGAGGAACACACAAATATAAAAAACATTCAACTTATTGAGCATGAATACTTAAGAGAAGCATTATCTTACAAAGAGGAGAAAGGAACTATTTATGGAGCCAAGATGGGCATTTACGAGACGCATTCACTGTTGGAACCATGGTTTTAAAACCCAGTGACTCATCACTCAGCTCGTCCTTGAGTGACTCGTGACTCGGTCAGGTCATGTTAACTTTATATTTTATATAAAATATATAAATATATGTATATATTATCTATATTTTATAGTATTTTACCAATATATTATATATAATATATATTATATGAAATTTTTATAATATATTTAATGTATATTTTTATAATATATTTAATGTATAATTTTATTAATATATGTATAATTATTTTTTATATATAATATATATAATATTTATATTATATTTCATATAATATATGTAATTATATATATAATATATTATATGCATATATATGTGCATGACTCGCCCATGAATTGGCCGAGTCAACCCATGACTCGGCCAAGTTTTGTAAAAGACGAGTTACCCCTGTTTTTTGACCTGGTGATTGGGTGATCCGAGCCAAGCCCCGAGTCACCAGGTCAACCCGGCGAGTTTTTAAACTATGGTTGGAACAATCCCATAGGCAGTCATATTTATTACTGTTGGAACAGTCCCAACAGTCCAACAGTCATATAGACCCCCTACACTATACAATAAAGACAAAAATAAAATAAAGAACAAAAATATAATACTGTCCCTAGTTGACAATCACTATTTACATGAAAATAAAAAGACCAAAATGCTCCTAGAAAGCATTACCTATTACATAACATACAATATATATATATATATATATATATATATATATATATATATATATATATATATATATATATATATATATATATATTAACAGAGAATACGAGAGCTACATCCTATGTCACATGGGTGCGGGTGCGGGGGTGCGGCACTTTCAAAAAACTTGGGTGCAGGGGTGTGGCAAAAATATATAAAAAATATATATAAAAAAAGTCCAAAAGTTGGACATAAATGACCCTGGGTGCGGTCAACCCACCCAGGGTCAGGTTGACTGCACCGGGTGCCGCACCCGCATGTGCACCCACATCGCATCGCGGCGATGCGGGTGCGGCACCCAGTTTGCCGAGTCCCTGTGACATAGGCTACCTCTAATCTATGCTATTTTAGGCATTGCTTGCTCAGTCTTTGAGAAGAATCACCTTCAAGATCATGTCAATGAACAGTGTCTCCAGGAGTTACCCTCAGTTTTTGGAGCTTCTCATGCCTATGCTTCAATGAGATTGGCTATTTGGTATCCTCATAAAATTCATGATAGGTGAAGTTGTATATCATTATTTTAAGAAAGTTGCTGACTTGAAACTGTCAAAGGAAGATGTGATATCTTTGAAATTTTAGCAAATAAAAGGTGTAGATAACGTGGTTTCAATTGACAAAGAATGATGAAGATACTGTAGCTGTGGCACTTTATACAATGGTGCACTTATTCATCTTGTAACAGAATGATGCTGTAGTTTTATTAGAAATCTTTGTATATCATTTAATTAAGGAAAGTTATATTCTTAACCAAGCTGAAGTTGATCCTGAGAGCTGACTGCTCCCTTCTTAAAGTTTTCAAGGTTTTCAGCTCTCCGTCACAGGAATGCTTCACTTAGCATGTGTATCCCTTGTTGACATGACGTGACACCCAGACACTTCATGGACACGACACGACACTCATAGACACTGTTAAAGTTTAAACCAGTTTCAAGCATAATCAATATTGTGTCATTAACTTTGTCTATTTTCTTTTATGATCTTATTTACTTATTTCATATTCACTTGAGTTCTTTTTCTTTTAAAGTTTGCCATCAATTAAGTTACATACATACATCTATGTGTGTATGGTCTGTCCCATTGTCCTAATTTTTGGAAATTATCATATTGTACCAAGTGTATCCTCGTCTCCCTGCTCTTGCATCCGTATCCATGTGACATAGGGTTTCCTCTCCAAAATCTCCTTACACCATTTTTTGTTATCTCTGTTAAATATATGTATATATATGCATTGTATATATGTATATATATTGAATATATGCATATATATGTATATTATATATACATGTATATAATGGCATATATCTAGGATATGTATGTAATTTTCATATTTCTTTTTCCTTTTGTAATAAACATTTTTTATTTTCTTTTAGCTAGGACTGACTAGCCGTTAGGACTATTCTAATGACTAGTTTTTGGCCTCATTTGTATATATCTTATGCATTATTTTGATGCATTTTCCATATTAATAAAAAAATAATTTTTCATTGTGTGTGTGCCTTAGTGGCTTTGTGAGTGTGTGCCTAAGTGAATGTGTGCACTTGCACATAAGTGGCCTTCTGCTTCTCTTTCTTGAGGATTGACTTCATTACAATCTCATAGAATGATTTTGTACAAATGGAGCATGACCCTGTGAGATGATGGCTTTTTGGTTCTGTCCATGGTCAAAATATCATTACTCTTTGACCAAAAATAGAAATTTAGATGGTTTTTTATATGTAAGTAATCTTGCATAAGGTTAACAGAAAAATGAGGTGTCTTCATAATAAAGGTATATGAGAGAAGGGTCTGGAAAGGCATGAAGGCTAAGAAATAATGTAACCGGTGTCCACTGTTACCTTTTTGTTTGGTCTTTTATTATTTTAACTTTGGCAATGTAATTTGACAGTTGGGTGACTTGATATGATTGTGGTAGAGATGATGCTAAGTTGCACCGTATTGTGTTATACTTGATGCAATAAAAATGGCTTCAGCTGGCTGTTCCCAAGTGCACATTGGGCGTGGCAGAATTCTTGCACTCCAATTTGATCATTTGATGTTTCAGCTTTTTTCTATTTTGATGCTTCTTAACCTATGAGATGTACTCTTTTATTATCTGCTTTTGAAGAAACTGGCAAAATTGAATAAAGCCTTGCTGGCCTTAAATTAATTGTTTTTTGTTTTTCTAATTTCTTTTCCTTATTTGCCTTTCATTTTTCAGAGGAGATCTGCTCTGGAGAAATGGATGGGAAAACTACTATCTGACATTGATTTGTCTAGAAGTGTTCCAGTGGCATCTTTTCTTGATCTGGAAGGTGCAGCTAGGTCATGTAGGTAGCTTTTGCTATTGGTTGATTCCTATCTAAAGAGATCCCCATGCTACTGCTTCACAGTCCATGCTTATTTTTTGGGAGTCTAAGCCTCTTGTATTCATCAAGCATCTGATAGGAGTAGTAACTGTGGCATATTGTCATTTTTCAGATATGATTTTCATTGGACTGCCTATGTCTATATATAGCTGTCATAAATAGTGATTCTTCATTTTGGATTTCGCTGTTAATTTACATGAATATTTGGTTTTGGTGATGATTACATGCATTACTGTAGTTGGACATTCTTTTTCTATGTTGTGATGCTTATTTAGTTATGCGATGCAGTATACAGCATAAGCACCTTGATATAAATTGAAGTCTCAAAAGATCCCCTCTTTTCCAATTCTGAATGTATTCAGGTGTTCCAGTTTTTGCAGGAAGCTCATCAGTTGATTCTCAGACTCCATCAATAACACCAGATTATGGGAGTGACAATACTTGTGAAGCTTCTGATTTGGGAACACCAAGGCAAATTGCTCACAATGGTTCCGAAGCTGGAGCAGAAGATCCATTGTCAGATCAAGAATTGACTGTTCCTGTAGGTACACTGGCAAAATTTAGTATTTCTAGCCATGAAAATGGCCTTCTTTTGCGAGACTCTGCTGCAGACCGGCAAGAAGAATATCCAAGCCAAAACATGCAGTTGGGCAAGGAGCTTAATGTTACAAACAGGAATATTGCATATGTAGATTCTCCAAATAATGTGCCTTACTTTGGAGACAGAATGGAGTTATTATCGGAAAGAGAGGAGCCTCCTGGGCATGCTCGGAAACTTTCTTCTGAAAGTGTAACAAGTGATGTGAGCTCAGTTAGAGGCAGTGAATTTTCAAATACTGGGCCATCCTCTTTAGTAGGTGATGGTTCTCTTGACCTTGGTGGAGGTGCAGGGGTTCCATCTACCTCTAGTGCTTTTGGTAATGAGTTTCAGCTTCTAGGTGATGTACAGATTGTCCTTCCCCTCGATCAGCGCCAAAAATTGAATAGGGTTCTAATAACTTTGCAAAGGAGACTAACATCAGCAAAAACAGACATGGAGGATCTGATTGCTAGATTAAATCAAGAAGCAGCTGTAAAAGAATATCTTACAACTAAGGTGCATGTCTGTATGATGTTTTTTGTTAGACATTTCCTATTTTTTATTCTGGCGATTAATGGATGCTATTTGTCATCAAAACATACTTGTGTTGAAAGAAGAAATAATTTGTCAAGATATTGCTGTTTTGTACCTTGTTCTGGAGTGTCTCTCTCAAAAGCTTGTATTGTATTGGCTTTCAAGCGGAAGTATACTCAGTGTTTCAGTGTCACTTAGCATAGTCAAACTTCAGAGTTCAAGATACTGTAGCATATGCATGAATGTATTCCAAAGGTCCTCTTTTTTTATTGATAAATCAAATTCGAGAAACGTGTGTGGAATTTGTCAAATTGTTAGTCAACTACTTATAATTCACTTCTTTAAAGGGTTACATGATTGTGTTTTGCCTGTGCTGAATTGGCCGGAGTTTTAACTGTCGAATGCTTATATTTCACTTCTTCAAAGTATTACATGTTCTTGATTGCCAAGTTATCATGCAATTAAATCTTCAAGGTGCAATATCTGCTTAAGTTTCACCCTTGTTTTCCAGGCAGTTGGGAAAAGAAATTATGGATATTCACTGTTAAACAAGAATCATGTGAACTGAAGAGCAAGGATTTTTGTGGATTACAATCACATGCCTGCTAATAGTATAAGCATGAGTATTTAGACAAATATGTGATGAAGGATCTTGGTGAAGAAGAATAGTTCATGCAGAAAAACCTTCAAGGAAGAGATGTGATAGGCTTGTCATTAAAACTACATTGATCAAGTCATTCAGTTGTTTTTCATGAAGGGAATTACCTATTTACATGAGTTGAAACCCACACCGAGCATCCCTGGGCTAGCTGTTATTAGAAGGAAGGAAAACCTGTTTTATGATCAACGGGTATTGTGATATCAGGAATATGGGCCATGTTCGATTTTATGGTATTTAAAGCATATTTTGCTAGTCCTTTTGAGGAGTATTATCAAGTACACTTAAGTTAGTTATTTCTGTAGGTCATAAAACATTAGGATGCCAATTTTATGATGGAACTTTTGCTTGTGGTTGGTTATGATAGGGTTCACAGTTTTTTTTTATCTTTCCTGTGATTCTTGAGGATGAAAACAGTATTTCTGCTACAAGATGTTTTCTGATTCTAAACTGCCATGGGCTTCAATTCTTTTTTGTCATTGGAATAATTTGCTTTTTAATGTACATTGTTCTTCGTGGGCTTCAATATTTTCTGTCATTGGAATAATTTGCTTTTTAATGTACATTGTTCTTTATGGACTATCTTATCTTACATCTTTCTGTACCCTACATCTAACGTACTACCCTTCCATAAGATCCAATGTGTTATTATTAAAATTAAAATGGAACATTTCTGCTATACATGAACATTCTTTCACTTTTTATGACCTCACATGGACAATCACTAACTTAATGCCAGCCACTCCTTGACTGAGAGGACCATCCCCTTGGTCATTAGAGTTTTAAGGTCATTCACTACGTTGTCAGTCAATATGTTCTTAAGAGTTCCAAAATGCTAGGTTAAGAACATGCACACACGTCAACAAATCCCAAAATTTGAACTGAAAGCTGCTTTTATGCGTGAAGATGCACACGCCTGTGTATTTGATGGGTCATTTGATTTACCAAATATGGGGAACTAGTTTGGATGTGTGTTTTTGTGTGTGTGTTCTGATCAGTTTGCTACAGAGCCAATGAACCAGATGCTGGATAAGAGGTTCATGGGCACAACACCAGGTAGCGATCTCAAAAGACAAAACGAAAAAGGCGTACTAGATCTTCTGCTGAGATCTCTTGTTAGGTAGAATTTCTGTTTCAGTAAAATGTTATTGTTTTTTATGGGTTTACTAACCTTGTGCATTATGAATCTGGAAGGTGGTTTCCTGTCTTTGTTGGCATTGCCAGGATTGTTTATTTCACACATGTTGCTAAACACGAATGGTGCCATATAGTACAGGCCATTTTTAAAAACTGCACCCAGACAACAAGAGAATTGGCATTTATTTCAGATTTTCATGCATAAGCTTAAAACTGAAATTTTATTGCCCCGCCTTGGTACAAATTCTATGACCGTCATTCTTATTGGAAAATTTCTTTGGTTTATATATTAATCCATTCTTCACTTATTTTTATTCCACACGTGCAGGTCAAAGATTTAAATGTTGAACTTGAGAGTACTAGACAGAAGAGTAAGGAAAATTTGCAACAGGCAATTTTAGTTGAGAGAGAGAGAATCACCCAACTGCAGTGGGACATGGAGGAGATTCGCACAAAATCCTTGGAAATGGAAGCCAAATTTAGATCTGAGCAGGTCTTCTACAAAACTTGCATTTCATTGAGCATTTATTATTGTTATTTTTCTCTAGTAGTTTTCCAAATACTTGCATTGATGATATGCAGGATGAAAAAAATCGAGCAGAAGCTACTAAAAGGGCTGCAACAACTGAGAAAGAACTTTTGCAGCATGAATTGGATTTGACAAGAGAACATCTTGAGAATTTGCAAAAAGTTCATGAAGAGCAGGAAATGAAAATGAAGGCAGATGTAAAAGTTCTTGTAAAAGAGGTTAAATGTCTCAGAAAGTCTCAAACGGAACTTAGACAAGAGCTGCAACAGTCTCTAAAAGCAAAATCTGAACTAGAGGTACAAAATTTTTTATACATGGAACTGCATTTTTAGAAGAGAAGAGGGAAATGCTATGGCCTGAGATAAATTTGGCAAGTGAATCCTGGTGCCTAGAACTAAAAATAACAAAAACTGGAAGAAACCATAGCCTAAATATGCACAATTCATGCTATGTAACTGAAGTTTGATTATATTACTGTCAAGATCAATCATTGATATTGATATTTTACTAGTTTTATCCTTTTGACAGAAAAAACATTATAGCATTGGCAAAGTAATGAATAATTCCATGTCTATTCAACAAATGCTGGTTGATTATACCCCTGTATATCTTGCTAGTTCGGTCCTGTAGATGGTTAAAGGAATTGACAGAAACACAAAAGAATAGACTTGACCCTACCGTGGTGGGAGCTCTAAGCAAGGGAGTCTCCACTTACGAGGGTGCCTTAATCCCCCAGCTTTATTATCGAAAGAAAAAAAAATCTCCACCCAGTTCTCAGAAAATCCGAAGCCTAGTTCACAACTGATTGACTTGGAGACAAATGCTAACCTAAATATAAGTGGAAGAGACCTTGTAGGGATGTAAATGGTTCGGATTCGGATCAGATGTGGCCAATACCATATTCGACTAAGCGGATGTTGGCTAAATGGATTCGGATGGTGAAAAATTCATACCAGATTCGCTTTTTTACGTGTAAACGGCTTCAGTTATCTGTCAAATAAATATATTTGTTGGATTCGATAACAAATAATCAAAACCACATCCGCATCCGATTATAATCGGATATGGTTTTGGCTTACCAAATGCATCTAAATGGAATCGAATTCGGTAGGATATCAGATAAAATCCAATTCATTGGCATCCCTACCTTCTTGAAAATACTCATATGATTTCATGAAATGGCTAAACTAGTATTTGAAGAACACACTAAAGAACTCTCAAAAGCATACCTAATTGTTGGGGAAATAAATGGAAACTACTTGTGTTTGTTTGCTTCCCCAAAATTGTTGCCTGTGCACGTTTCACAGTTTTCTTTGGAATGGTCTTGTAATTGCTTGTGTTCAGGCAGGTATGTAACTCCACTTGTTTCCTAAGGGTAAAAAGTTATTATTGAGTTCCTGCAGTTAGAACTTGAAGCTCATTTTCCTATTTAACATCGCATGATTGGATTTCTCAACAGTTTCATAAAGTAATTCTATAATATCTTCAGTCTTTCTTTTGATGTAAAATTCATGCAATGGTTCTTGCTGTGTAGCCTTATCTATGCCTTTTCCCCCCTTTATTGATAGTGTGGCTTTCTTCGTGGTATGGTTGCTCAGTGGGAGAATTCCTTTGAAAATTGACTTTGAACTGATTGGGCATGACTATTTGGTGTTGTGGAGATGTTTCTATCTTCTATTGCAATCTTGATTTGTTTTAGATTTCTGTAGATGGCATGTACAGTATGTTTTCTAAGGTCCAGTCCTATTTGTTTCATCATTATTTCATAGAAATTCTATGATATCAATTGATTGAAATTAGCTTGGGGTCATTTCTACAGAAGATGCTTCAGAGAGAAAGGCAACGGCGTGAGCATGCAAGAACTTCTAGAGTGAAATTATTGCATGAATGTGAAATTCTCCGCAACCGGCTCCAAGAATGTAGTGTCAATTTTCTTGCAGAAGAGGAAGATAAATTCACTGTTGATTCTTCTTCACTCTCAGATGCTCTCGATCTTTTGGCAATGTCAGATAATCGAATTGGCCTCTTACTTGCAGAAGTATGTCTTTTATATGCTTATCTTTCTTATCATCCTTTAACCATCATAAAAATGTCCTTTTTACCATAGATATCTTTGGAAGATAGTTATTTATCATGTTGGTGGTGGTGCATTTCAACATCTAACTGGTAAGAGGAAATAAATCTTTAGATACTTGTTGCTTCCTGATAAATGGAAAGCATATTGATTATTGTTGTATCACCTTTTTAGTTTCTCACAACCTTCTTGAAGGTTGGGAGGACATCCTTACAACTATTTTATTTAACTTGGTGGTTCAAGTTAACGGGAAGCTAATTGTCAGAGACTTACAATCCACCTTCACGGCCAGATTCTAATTGCAGTTTTCTCTCTTGATTTAGAGGGTCTGGAATCAAGATGCTGTCCATTAGAATATAGGTAGTTGTATATGTTCATATATATATACACACACACACACACATGTTAAATTGTAATCCATAAGACAATGTATTTTCTAATATATATTTTATATGTATAAAAGAAGATACATATACATATATATTTCATATATATGTACATGTATCCATCTACTTTTATATATAATATATTTCTTTCTTGTATTAGCTGTAGGGGTATTTTAGTCATTTTATGCATATTCATGTTGTTGAATATGATTGTAATTATTCTTTTTTATTTTTCTTATTTTTGTAACTTTTCTTTTTTTTTATCTTTTTTTATGTACTATTTCTGTACACAGTCAGTAGCTGACTGTGTACAGTGTACAAGAGTCAGCCACTGACTGTTGTACACAGTTAAGAATAAGAGACGTTGGGCTGACTCCTAATGGCTCTAATTAGAGCTGTTGGGAATCAGCCCAACAACTCTTATGAGTTGCTAAGCTTATAAATAAGGGCTGTAAGCCCATTGTAAAGTAGTGTAATACACATAAGAGTTTTGTCTCCTTACATTTATAAAAACAGTGCATTTACTGCACTTCTTTTTTTTGTGGTGTAAAGCATTTGAATGCTATCATTTGATGTATCAAGTTACTTGAAAACTTGATTGTTTGCAAGGATTTTTCACAACACATACATTAGTATGTACATACACACAGTTCAGGGGTATTTTGGTCTTTTGACCATTGTATAGGTGTCGCCCCTTAGGGACTAGGGAGTCTTTTTTGTTTTTTTGTTTTTCTCTTTTTTTGTGTATTGTGTTGTATTGTCAAGGGCATTCTTGTCCTTGACAATTACAACAATTATATCTTGGAGCTCCTCACTCCCCCTTGTGTTTAAATATGGGTCTTTGACCCCCTTATATTATAATGCATTTTGTATGCATTTTCAAGTGAATAAACATAATTTTTATATTGTTGTGTGTATTCTTTTAAGCCCCTAAGCGGATTTTGTGCTTTGCGCTCTTTGTGGGATTTGTATTGGCCTCTTGTTTGAAGTGTGTGAAGAACACTTGATTTCATTACATGGTATCAGAGCCATTGTTTTTTTTATCGTGGTAGAAGCAAGCTTGTGTGGACATGAGATCGTGGATCGTATGATCGTAGACTCGTGTTGCCCAAAAGAATCCCACTCTCATTCTCTTCTTCTTCCTCTATATTTCTATATCTTTCTCTCTCTTTCTCTTCGTGTACCTATGGAGGATGAATGAGAAGTGATCACCACCATACCTGTGATGCTCAATGACTCAAACTATGTGATGTGGGCATTCATATTGAAACACAAATTTTGGGTAAAGGGTCTATGGGTTTTGGTGGATGGATCCGAGAAGGAACCAAAGCTCGTGCTCACCAAGAATAAAAACGGCAAAAAAATTGCACTTTAAGGAGATGAGATGAATAAAGTCATTGCTGACTATATAAAGGAATGAAAGGGGTGGAAGATAGGTCATTCCAAAATCATGGGATAGCTCATTAATAGTGTTGAAATAAAGAAATGTTCTAGCTTAACAAAGTTTGGATTTGCTAGTGATGCTTAAAAATATCTCCAAGATATCTATTCTTTAAGAGATGTAGCCCATATATGTAATCTCCAAAAGAAAGAAAGATTCCTGACCCAAGGAGATACGAGCATAAGAGAATATTACAATGCTCTCTTTCTCTTTTGGGATGAATTGACTCTCTTAGAGCCTAAGTGGCATTGCCTACTTGACATTAAACTTCAAGAAAAACAAATCAACTCGGAGCATTTTTACCATTTCATAAATGAGCTTAGGCCCGATCTTAAAGAAAGTAAATCGGCCTTTCTTCATAGAGGAGGTGTTCCTTCCATAGTAGAAACTTTAAAATAACCAACTATGTAAGAAAATAGATTGAAGAAAACCTCTTCTATTAAATAAGAAGAATCGGTACTTGCTATGTCAAGACCCGAGAATCATACAAAAGCATATAGGTATCCTCACTTTGGAAAAGGCCAAAATGACTATGGGAAGAGTCCAAGTGAGTACGGGAAGAGCTCAAATGACTATGAAAGAAATTCTAGTGACTGAATACAAGAGAAATGGTAAAGATAATATGCCACTTTTGTAAATAATCAGGTCACATCAAGCCATTTTGTCCAAAAAAGGAGAAAAAAGATGATGACTTCTATAGGAGCATCAAGTGAAAAGAGTGGCATAGATGAAGGTTCCAAGAACGTATCCTTTGCTTAACTCATGAAAATCCTTCAACCACTAATCAAGGGTCAATCTTCCTCTCTCTCCGGTGCAGCCGTATCAACATGCGTGGACCCCGGTAAAAACTCTTGGATTCTTGTTTCTAGTATCTCTTTTTGTTTTCCTAGGCTATGCTGAAAACCAAAAGGATTTAGGTGTTATGATATTGAAAACGACAAGCTTTACATCTCAAGAAATATAATGTTTTTTTAAAATGAAAATGAAAATGAAAATGAAAATGAAAATGGTTTTTAAAAAAATGAGTCTAAGGAACCATGTGAGTACTCTTTTTTGCTTGATCTAATGAATGAGCATAATAATGATAATATTGACCCATCTACATTCTATGGTTTTCTTTTTTATAGGTAATGATTGAATTTCTCAAGTTTTGGCCTTTTCTAAGGCTTCTAATTCATTATTCATGGCCTAAATCTATTCATAATTATTTTTAGCCTCATTATAGGAAGCGGATTCGACGTAAGAATGTATGATCATAAGACAAGCTCTATAGTGGGGTTCAAACGACTCATAGGATACAAACCTTCTAGGTGCTTGAGATATTCTTGTAGATCTTCTAAGATTAGATTGATCTAAGACTTGACTTTGGGTATAACTTTCTAATGCACACGGTGGTTGGCCTTGTGTACGTCGTGAATATGTTTGAAGATCATTGTGAGATTCAACAATAGGCATATCACCTTCAATTATCATCATGAGTGTTACCATCGACACTCGTGTATATCATGAATATCACTACTTTAATTTATATCTTAAAATCAAAAGTGATGGAATACTAGAAAGGTATAAAGTTAAGCTAGTTGCTAAAAGGTATACTCAAGAATATAGGATAGACTATGAAGAAATATTTGCCCCAATAGCTAGGATGACCACAGTTCGAACTCTCATCATCATAGCATCTATTAAAAAATGGGTTATCTTTCAAATGGATGTCAAAAATGCATTTTTAAATGAAACCCTTAACGAAGAAGTTTATATGGAACCTCCACCCAGATTAGGTTTGGCACATGAAAAAGTTCTTCGATTACGAAAAACCTTTTATGGTTTAAAACAAACTCTTAAGGCTTGGTATGATCGATTTAGTGATGTGATAGTTCAACTAGGTTTTAGATCTTGTTATTACTAATACTGCTTTGTTTGTTTAGTCATCTTATGCAGGTATAGTTATCTTACTTCTCTATGTGGATGACATGATTATTACAAGAGGTGATAAACGGAGAGTTGGCCATATCAAGGATGTTCTCAAAAAAGACTTTGATATGATAGATCTTTGGTTTTCTTCAATATTTCTTGGAATAAAAGTTGCTTACTTACCCTGAGGGTACTTTTTGTCTCGAACTAAATATGCAATTGAGATAGTTGAAGGGTCAGGCCTTACAGATGAAAAGAGGGTGGACACACCAGAGATCATCAATGTGAAGATGAGAATAGATGATGGAGAAGCTCTAAAAGATCTCTCTCCATATTGTCAAATGATTGGCCTCTTATCTTACCTTTATATTACTTGTCCTGATATTGCTCATACTATTAATATTGTTAGTCAATTTCAATATTCTCTTACTACAATACATGAGTTTTGTAATGAGAATAGTTAGATATGTCAAAAATACTATTAATCATGATTTATTTTTGTCATCCTTATTTCTATTAGATGTTATTGCATGTACCAACTTCGATTGGGAAGGAGATGTAAATTATCGTCACTCAACCACTGGCTTTTGTATTTTTTAGGTGATTCCTTCATATCTTGGAGGTGCAAGAAACAATAGAAGGTTTCCTTAGCTTCCACAGAAGTTGAATATCGTGTCATGGCAACTACTACTTTTGAATTGGTGTGGTTGCGACAATTACTTGAAGATTTGGGGGTTTTCATATCCACACCTCAAAGTTATGTTGTGATAAAAAGAGTGTCATTTATATCATAAGCAATCATGCATTTCATGAGTGAACAAAGCATATCGAAATAGATTGTCATTATGTTCGTAAAGAGTTCCTAAAGAAGACCATTACTTTACCATATATATCATCTGAGTATCAATTGACTGACTAAGGCGCTACCATCTTCTTCTTGGCAAACTCTCAGTTGTCGTTCCGTGAGTTTGAGGAGAGGGTGTTAGAATATAGGTAGTTGTATATGTTCATATATATACAGTCCAGGGTATTTTGATCTTCTGACCATTGTATAGGTGTCGCCCGTTAGGGAGTCTTTTTTTTCTCTTTTTTTGTGTACTTTGTTGTATCGTTAAGGGCATTCTTGTCCTTGACAATTATAACAGCTAGATTTCTAGCCGTTGGGGAGCCTCCCACAACTATATCTTGAAGCTCCTCACTCTTCCTTGTGTATAAATACGGATCTTTGTGTTAGAAACTGGTACCCCACTGTAAACCACAACTATATCTTGAAGCTCCTCACTCCCCCTTGTGTATAAATACGGATCTTTGTGTTAGAAACTGGTACCCCACTGTAAACCACAAGGGGAAGAGGAATAGAGAGGGAGAGAGGGGTCGGTGGCGGCAGAAAACCCAAAAATTAGGGTCTGCGGTTTTCTCATTAACTATAAACATGTACAGTTTTAAATTAGGGTACAAAAATACCCTTTACATATAATGTGGAATTTTCAGCATGCCATTAATGAGCATTTGTTTAAATAAAACTTAACACAGTCGTGACATCTTTTCACCCTCCCTCAAGTTGTACATGGTTTTGAACCATGAACAACCTGCCTTTTAACATCCAAAATTTGTCCTTGATAAGTCCTTTTGTAAACAAGTCAGCAACTTGATCAACAGTCCGAACGTATTTTGGTTCAATTTCCTTCTCTTCGACCTTCTGTCTTACAAAGTGTTGATCAATTTCAATATGCTTGGCACTGTTGTGGTAGATAGGATTGAATGACATGTTAATAGCACTTTGATTATCACACAAGAGAATGCTTTTAGAAATCGATTCTCCTACTTCTGTCAAGAGGTGTCTGATCCATGTTACTTCGGCTGTAGTAGCTGCCATTGATCTATATTCAGCTTCTGTGCTCGACCTGGCTATGGCCTTTTGTTTCCTACTTTTTCAGGAGACAAGATTTAGGCCAATGAAAACACAGTATCCTGAGATTGATCTACGCTCATCTGGATCTCCTGCCCAATCTGCATCTGTGTAAGTAAGAAGTTCATGCATGTGATGGTCATGCATACTCTTTCTGTATAGAAGTTCATCTTCAATAGTTCCCTTCAAATATCGAAGAATGCGTTTAACAACTTTCATATGACCAATATGTGGTTCATGCATGAACTGAGACACCTGATTGACCGAATAGACAATGTCAGGCCGAGTGAAGGTAAGATACTGAAGCATTCCTTCTACCTTGTGATATCCTGTAGGGTCCTCATACAAATCTCCATCTTGGAAACTGAGTTTCTGATTAAGTACACTGGGTGTACTTAGAGGCTTGCAATATGTCATACATGTCTTGCTAAGAACATCAACAATATACTTATGTTGAGTGAGTGTCATGCCTTCAGGAGTCCTATCAACTTCTACTCCAAGAAAGTATCGCAGTTTACCAAGATCCTTCATCTTAAATCTATGATTCAAAAGTTGTTTGACCTGTTTAATATGTTCATTAGAGTTACCTGTAATGATAATGTCATCAACATATATCAATAACTGGGTAACTATATCTTTGCATTTGAATATGAAAAGAGAATGATTAAGGAGAGATCGATTAAAGCCATATTTTTCTATTTCAAGGGAAAAACTGTCAAACCAAGATCGAGATGCCTGCTTCAGACCATATATAGCTCTCTTTAACCTGCACACGTATTCTTTGGAATTCTCTTCGGCATACCCAGTGGGTTGCTCCATGTATACTTCCTCCTTCAGAGTTCCATAGAGAAAGGCATTTTTTACATCCAGTTGACTGAGAGTCCACTGGTGCTCAACAACCAATGATAATATGATGCAGATAGTGCCCATTTTCACGACATGACTGAAGATCTCATCATTGTCTTGTCCTTGTTCCTGTGTGAATCCTTTGGCAACCAGTCTAGTCTTGTATCGCTCGATAGTACCATTTGGCTTGTACTTTATCTTATACACTCACTTTGAACCAACCACGTTTCGATTGTGTAGTCTGGGAACAATATCTCAAGTGCTACACTCATGAAGAGCCTCCATTTCTTCATTCATAGATTCAATCCATCTTTTAGAATTTATTGCTTGATAAAACGTGGTGGGTTGATCTTCCTTGCTCAAAGAGGTTAAGAAAAGTTGAAAATTCATTATGAAGTTTTCATAACTAACCCACCTATCAATAGGATGTCGAGGTCGGGTAGACCTTTTGTGAACAAATGATTGAATGGAAACAGAAGGAGAATTCAACTCCTGATTAGAGCTCTGGAATATCTCCTCACGTCAAGAGTAAACAACAACAACTACGCCTTCATCCCAAAACAATTGGGGTCGGCGATATAAACCAAAAAAGAAAATCATTCTGGGTCTTCCACATGAATCCTTCTCCTCCAATCATTTCTATCCAATGCCATGTCGAGAGTAAACAATGCCTTTATATCTTTTGGGGGGCAATGATGGTTCAAAGATCACACCCTCCTGAGTTCTTTGCGCAGCAGTAGTCACGTTTTCCTCATCTCTTTGATTACAGTCTGAAGAACAAACACCGTCAATACTAGAAAAGAGATCTGAGTTCAACCAAGGGTGATAAATTTCAATTTCAAGAGGAGTGTCAACATTATGACCAAAATTTGATTCATCAAACACAACATTTCTGGATATCTTGATGTGCCTGCTCATGGGATCATAGCATTTGTATCATTTGTAATTATCAGCATATCCCACAAATCTGCACTGTAAGGCCTTATCCTGAAACTTGTGTCGCATTGAACTGTTAACATGAACATAACATACACCCAAATACACGCAAATCATGATAATTTGGATGCACACCATACGAAGAGAAATGGGGGTGATTTGTTTTCCAAGATATTCGTGAGGAATCGATTTATGACATAGACTGTTGTATGAAAGGCCTCTGCCCAAAGGGTAACTGAAAAATTACTATCATGCATCATGCTCATTGCACTTTCGACAATATGTCGATGCTTTCGTTCAGCAACTCCATTCTGTTGAGGTGTATGGGGACAAGACACCTGACTACTTATTTCATTTGTTTGAAAGAAATTAATAAAGTCATTTGAAGAAAACTCACCTCCTCCGTCACATTGAAAACAAGTAATATTTTCAGAGAATTTATTTTGAACAAAAATGAAAATTCTGAAACAATTTGAAGGTTTCATATTTACTTTTCATAAAGAAGATCCATGTACATCGAGAATAGCTATCAACAAAAATGAGATAATATCTAGTGCCAAACATGGAAGGAACTGGAGCCGGATCCCAAACATCAGAACATATAATTTCAAATGGTCTTGAAGCTCTTTTATTAATGGAATGAAATGAAAGAACATGACTCTTACATTGAAGACAACTAGAACATTTTTTATTATCGACACATAAATTCAGACTTGACTTGCGAATAAGACTGTTTGATACAAGCTTATTAATAAAACGACTACTACAATGACCCAGACGACCATGCCAAAGATTCGGCTCAATACATTCAGAGATATTAAGGACACTCTCAGGAGGAACTTAAGATAATGATGTGAGCTTCAAGATGGAATCAACAGGTTGGACACGAGAGGAAGGATCCTCTTAGAACACGTACATATTCCATTGTCATTTTCTTTCAGCAAATGTTTTCCTCGTAAGAATGTCCTTAATATGAACAGAAAAATGAGTAAACTCAACTGAAGTATTAATGTCATCGACAAGCTTAGAGACTGAAACACTATTTTTCTTAATATTAAGAGCATGAATGACATTTGAAAGAGCAAGAGAAGAATTGGACATAGGAATTACAGAATTTCCAATGTGCGAAATATGGTGATGAGACCCATCTCCAGTGACAATACTATTTCTAACAACATAAAGAACAAGGTTTAGGAGCTTACCAGCATCACTAGTGACATGAGTGGTTGCACCAGAATCAACATACCAAGTACCTTGATCATTCTGTTTGATGTTCAATTCAGTCAAAACAGATAATAACAACTCTTTGACTTCTCAAGTATTCTTCAATGTATCTGTGCCTTTTCTTGTCTCCAATTATTTTTCTTTATTTTGCAGGTTATGCCAGCAATTTACTTTGATGTGCCTCCTTTTGTTGCAGAGAAAGCACGTAGGTATTGTCCTTTGCCTTTGCAGATTAGGAGACATACTGAGAGTTGGTAATATTACATGGGCTCCTTGTCCATTCTTCTCTTGACCTCCCCTTTCCCGAGATTCATACTTGTCACGTCCTCGACTATAAGTAACTCCTGTAGCAAGAACATTGTGTGCTCCAATGGGGTTGTAAATACCTTTGGAGAATCCCTTCAAGGTCATCTCATACTATAAGAGCTTAGCACGAAGGTCTTCAAATGTAAGTAAGTCTGGTAAACACAGCAAAGAAGTAACCATCATGTGACTGCATAGCTGAGCAGTCATCTGGGATTGCCACAAGCACCTTCTGTGACAGAGTGAAAGTGATGTAGGCAACCAAAGCCTGGTCTCGCTTCATCTAGGATACATACTCTGGATTTCTAACAAAAGTAATTGAAGTGTCACCCTCTCCACTCTTGCTTTCTTGTGATATGAACTCTAGAGGAATAGGAACAGAGTCATCTAGATGTCAAGAAAGATCCTGACTCCTTATAAATGAGATGATTTGTCTATTCCAGGTTAAAAATTTGGAATTGTTTGGCGTCTCAGACACAAGCTGACTGAGAAAGTTGGAAGAAATATCAGATTGTGAAGAAGAAAATGAATTCATAGTCAATGAGAAGCGAAAACGAAAAGGATTAAGTGACTGAAAAGAGAAGTCACTTTAGAGCAAACAAAATAAGAATTGAGAATTTAGAATTTAGAACAGATAACTGAATTTCAGAAAACTCATTTTTTTAAGCCTGCAGACCCGAGAACTGCTCTAAAGGAATATGCAGTAAAAAAGAACTGCTCTAAAGGAAAATAAGTATTCAGTCAACAAGAAAACACGTTAATATGAAAACATGTTTTCTTCAATGTGGTTTCTTTCTAAATGGGAGAAAATTCAAGGTAGAGAGGAAGACAAAGTGTTGTTAACCAATCAAGGTAGATCGTGTTCAGGTCAGATTCAGTTCTGACGTCAATATGGAAGAAAGGAAAAATAACGAAAAAAAGAATCTGATAAAAAATAAATCAGCAAAACGAAAGAAAGAAAGTAGGAATGACGTTAGCAATGGCGGCTGCCTTTTTTTTTAATGGAACGATAGTGCTGCCTTTCAAGAATATGGACTCAGGTATGATTAGAGTGAGATCAGATCTGATTAGGGTGAACAGCGTAAAGTAGGAAAACACAGATGAAGCAGAAATCAGACCTGATATTAATCAGATCTGATCAGAAACAGAAATCAGACCTGATATGAATCAGATCTTATTAGAAATTATCAGATTCGACTTATGATTTCGATCTGATCAAGAAAAACAAGTTTTGATCAGATTGGATGAACAAAGAAAGAAAAGAAGAGAAGGAAAATGATTTAACTTCTCTGAAAGAAGTAGATGTTCATCAGCAGTTTCTGATTTGATGAGGGCTTATACTCGAACCTGCTCTGATATCATGTTAGAAACTGGTACCCCATCGTAAACCACAAGAGGAAGAGGAATAGAGAGGGAGAGAGGGGTCGATGGCTGCAGAAAACCCAAAAATTAGGGTCTGCGGTTTTCTCATTAACTATATACACCTACAGTTTTTAATTAGGGTACAAAAATACCCTTTACATATAATGTGGAATTTACAGCATGCCATTAATGAGTATGTGTTTAAATAAAACTTAAAACAGACAGTGGTGACATCTTTTCACTTTGACCCCCTTGTATTCTAATGCATTTTGTATTTATTTTCAAATGAATAAACATATTTTTTATATTGTTGTGTGTGTTCTTCTAAGCTGGTAAGCGGCTTTTGTGCTTTGCCCTCTTTGTGGGATTTGTATTGGCCTCTTGTTTGAGGTGTGTGAAGAACACTTGATTTCATTACAGTGTCTCGATAGGGATTCTCCTTTGGTACATTTTCATTATGAATTTCCACATCTTGCAGGCACAGCTGTTAGCCCAAGAGGATGATGGTTCTGTCGGTGCTCCAAGTCGAAGCCAGGGTAATGAATCTCAAAGCAGCTTTCAAATGAATGGTGATGATTCAACAGCCAATGATGAGACCGCTCTACGGAAAATGCTAGCTGACATTCTCATCGACAATGCTAGACTACGGAAGCTTGTGAACTCTGTAATCCGTTGTGCACTTAAAACAGCTCCACAGTCTGAGGAGGAGGATGGTGATGACGCTCCATCAGGGAAGACTGTACTCAACAAGTTTCTTGAAAGATGAGTTGTTGAACTTGAAAGCGTTGTCCGTCACGGTTGCTTCTCAAATCAGCCTGATGAACTCTTCCTTGAAAGCCCAACATCAGTGATCTCATTCAACGAGTCTATGCACAAAGACCTCTTGTGGAGATTGTTTCAGCTGTGATTTTTTTTTAGTATAGCAATTTTGTATCTGTTTTGCCTGTTTCAGAATTATGTATCATCCTTTTCTATACACGAGATCAAGTATATAATAAAAGTAAAAAACAATACAGAGATCGTTCTCAAGCAGCATGTTGTATGTCATACTACTGTGCATGTTTTTTTCCATCTTCCTGCAGTTTAAATGCACAGGGAACAAAAGCAGTGCAGTTGTTTTTTGTTTCATTCTCCCGTCAACTGGTTGGAGGCAGAATGAGCTACACTGGATGTATTGGAAATTCCCTCTTTCTTTCCTTTTTCACCTTCTACTGGAAATTGATGAATCGAGTTCTAGATCCTCTGGTTAAGATGGTGCAGTTTCTGGTTGTTGACCTTGGCCCATTCTGGGCTTTGTAGCACCAGGAAATGATTCATTTTCATGATAGAATAGATCATCTTGAAAGTTTCAATGTTCAAAACGTTCAGTATTTTAAAACGCATGGGGGAAAGCATGACTTGGTAAATACATCTAAGTTTGATAGGAAAGGAGCCTGATCATGATGACAAGGAAGGATTCAGTCATGTACCTTATAATATTACGCATCTGGATTGTCGCAGGTTTATTATTGAAACAAGAAAAGTTGAATTGAGATCATTTGCAATGTGATTGCACACTTTCAGTGTTCTCCTGCACCTGAACACCCACCATCTGCTGTTGGGCCCACATTGCACCTGATCTTCCCTCGTCTCTATCTTTAACAAGTTGGGTGGATCGGCGAGATCTAACCAGTTGGTGTTATTGCCTTGTTGGGTTCAAAGCCTGCTCCCCCATGTCTTGCAGGTGCATGCTATATAATAGGTCAAAGGCAAACCTGCATCTTGCAAGTTTGTTAATTTCAAAATTTTTACAGTAAGGTAGCTCCAGCAGGGGCTCCAACTTGGTTTGGGGGCGAGGACGAGAAGCTGTTTAGTCACGTGTTGTTTTCTGATGAAATCCAAAATTAGGAAAAAACTATAAGAAAAAAAACATGTAAGTGATCCACAAATGGATCTTAGACTTGGATGCCTTACAGCTCTATCCTGCATCATTTTCCTCGAGTCATTTTCCCCGAGTTGGAGAAGACTCACTCTCGAATCTGGCTCGTTTGCTTCTTTCAATTTCTTTCAACCTGCATTCATTTGATACAGCTTTTTGTGCATGGATATCTGGCATACATGAATCAGGAGGATGTGATACTGATGAGATTCGATATATATAAGTCCCAAGCATCGATCTGATCCGGTGGTTGTTGATGCAAGAGGTGGCAAATGGATCTGAATATTTGATATGGGGCAAATTTAAAAGGTCTATTCGAAGATGCCTCTGGAACCAGTTAGGTGGGATTAGGTTCAGATGTTGTTTAATTGGGTTCAGGTATGGGATTGGGTTTGAGACAAGTTCAGATAGAGGCTCTACTGGTTTGGGCTTTGGGATGGGTGGTGTGGCTTAATTGGGTTTTAGATCAAAATAGGATCTATTTCAAGGTTCATGTTTGAGATCTAAATCTGTTTCAACTGGATCTGGACACCTAATAGGCTTTGGTGAAGATTCCAAATGAGATTTTTATGGATTTGATTAATGCGAGGTCACATCTAATTGCGTCTGGACAGTTTTGAAAATAGAAGCATTAGATTGATATGGATTATCAGAAAATCTGGTTTGCATTAGCTCCATCTCGATCGATGTTAAAAATCCTTTTAGTCATTGGCTCTCATTGATCCTCTCTAATCTAATCCACCATATATTTGCTACATCATGGAGTCGATCGGATTCTAGGATGTCCTTACGATGATTGGGAATCTAACACTGCTCAAATATGCTTTCAAGTGTATGGACCCAAGGAAGGTATCCGCATCACAAGACCCAAACTGATACCATAAGCGTAATCTGGATCGGGATAAGGGTTTTTTTATTGGATCTTGAGTTGGGTTAAGGTCCATCTATGAGAAAGGTAATACATTACCCTAATATATCACGGCACGATCTCCACCGCACATCTCACTTCGAGAACCGTGAGTGTGGGGGCCCACGCGCATCTCGAGCAACTGAGATCTGGATATTGGTTGTGTATCAGTTATATTTTAGTAACCCTCCACGCGGTGTGGTGTGGGAGTGAACCCCAGCCACCCAATCAACAGATCGTTCCGCGTCGTACAAAAACTCAACGGGGATCTCTCTCTCTCTCTCTCTCTCTCTCTCTCTCTCTCGTCCTGTGGAGGGGAGGGAGGAGAAGATGGTGACGACCATCGTGTTGCTTGCCATTGTATTCGTATGCAGCTTCTTCCACCTCTCACCAGCAAAATCCACAGCTTGGCTCTCTTCTCTCTTCACAATCCATTCATTCTCCTCCTCGGCTCGATCCCCACCTCGCCGGAAGATCGACGAGGCCGATCTCCGGCGGGTTTTCGCGACGTTCGATCACAATAACGACGGCTTCATCACTCAGCAGGAGCTCAACGAGTCGCTGGAGAACCTCGGCCTGTTCGTGTCAGACAAGGACTTGGTTTCCATGGTCCAGAATTTGGACACCAACGGCGATGGCTCTCTCGATCTCGAAGAGTTCTGCATGCTCTACGAGTCGATCTTGATGGGCAAGAAGGGTGGTGCAGAGTGTACGGAAGGAGGAGAGGATGTAGAAGAAGACGAGGAGTTGAGAGATGCATTCGATGTATTTGACGAAAATGGAGATGGGTTCATCACGGTCGAGGAGTTGGGGTCGGTGCTGTGCTCTCTGGGGCTGCTGAGACAAGGATGGAAGTTGGAGGAGTGCAGGAGGATGATTGGGAAGGTCGACTTGGATGGAGATGGGAGGGTGAACTTCAAGGAGTTTCAGCAGATGATGAAGGCAGGTGGGTTCCCATCTATCTATCTCTCTTGAAACATGATGTGGTTCATGTTCTTCTCAATTCTCTTCATGTAAATAGTTACATGACAAGCACCGAAAAGAAAATTTTCCTTATCTTCACATGGGTGCAGGGCATATTTGAAACTGAGAGAGGTTTTTTTTTTTTTGAAGTTCTATGTCAAATGTACAATTAGAGAGTTTTTCATGTTTTCTTTTCTTCTTCCTGTAATGCTTTTGCCATGAACATGTGGTTTGCCTACTCCATATTAAATTTATTTTCTTGTAGTTTGATGAGGTTCGGTTCTCAATTAAAATACGTAGACCATACAAATCTTATATTGTGGTAGTTTATTTACTTTCACAGGATGGAAGCATATAATGGATAAGTTTCTCTTTGGAAGATGAATCCCATATTCAATTTCTTTTCATGTTGCTTTATGATGATGTTTGGCTGTTAAACAAAATTTCATCCAACTGTCTGTAGATTTGCACAAAATGTAAGCACAATGATTATTATATGTAAGTTTCTTTTTGCAAGGCTGGACATTTTTCTATCCAAGGAGGCCCCTTAGACCTAAAGGAGAGTAGATCCAATTATCTGACCCAGTACTTAACAAAATATCCAACCCGTGACCCACAAAAAGCACAGAAAATAGCTGCATGCAATGATTTTTTTGTGCCAAGTGTTCTGTTTAAGTATTCGGCCCGATCATTGGATCTGCTCTCACCTAATCTGCTCCCTCCTTGCACAAAGTTCTAAAATTTGGAAGTATTGACAGCTGTATAGAGGGAGGAAATTATTCATTTTTAGGCTGTCCGAAGCATTTAATAAGTATATCAACAAATTGGTCGTTTAAGAAGTTAAGGACCATTAGTCTCATCAGCAGCAAGCTTGAGGTGGCAAGTGGGTCCCACCGGGTAATAAACTACACCCTCGAGGAACCAACTAACCGTGTGGGGCCAGGATGAACCTGACGTGGTTCCAACTCACACTGAAAGGTCTACTTTTTCTCTCTCCTTTTTCAGATCTTCGGCGTGATTCGAGTGCTACTCTTTGTCTTATGTTGTGTTAACGCTACGTGCTTACAGATTATTCTTTCCCACCATGAGAATGTTCACTTTTTTTCAGGCTGTCTTTGCATTCATTAGAAAAGCAGCTTGGCAGGGCAACCATTGGAAATGCTATTCTTCGGAATCACTTCTCCCACCATGGTGGAAAGGCAACACCCTCTTATGTCGGCCATTTTTTTCAGATAAGCCATCCTCCTCAGGCTATGTTTATGTTTGCCAGAAAACTAAGTTTCACCGAAAAAAGACTGTCAAGAATTCATAATCCAGTCGCCTGTTCAAGTTCACAACTGGTGGGCACTCCATGGAATATGTTTTCCTATGCATTGATCCAAATGGCAGAATGGCTGCTTTGGTGGAAAACCACTTTCATCGAGTCTTTTATTGCCATGAAAACTGAGTCGATACCAGCAGAGAGCTATGTTGTGAAAACTTCACGGAGTGACGTCGAATCAACAGGCTTTTTTAGAAGGGTGATCAGTTACTCAAAGGTCTGCACAAAATCTGATGGGCAAGTACAAAGAAAACTAAATTAGTTCAAACATTTGATGCAACGAGAACGAAATTTGCTAATACAGTTTAGGAAAACTGTCCCATAAAAACAAATCAGATCATCGACCCTCTCTTAGAAGTTGGATAAACATCTTGATCATTATAATCTTGTGAAGAGATATCATAACGCTAAACCCCACCTCCTCTCTTTTACCATTTTCAACTAAGCTTATCTAATCATTTAGGATGTCTTATGTCAGATGTAATCAGCAAATCTAGAATATCAGATTTACATTTCAAATCAAATTTGAGAAATTATCATCCCCAAGTCTTGGGTACTGCATTACTGTAAATCATTGGAAAACAAATAAAAAGAAAAAAAAAACTGCACCAACAGAAGATATCCTGATTCATAATCAACGTGGCTCATGGCTGAAGTTTTAAGACGGCTAAATAATGTCAAGCGAAAAACACCAAAAGAGATGCTTCCAGGACATTTTGTAACCATGAAAACGAATACATATCATACTGACGTCAAGAAAAACTATTTCAATAGGAAATAGACTTAAGCAGGCCAGAAAATACCGACGAAAAAGTTGAGACCGCTACTTGAAATATCATTATATTGACCAATATAATTCACAGATACGCAACATGTATTGGCACAAAGAAGGAATGGGCCGCCAGTGTCAAGCCTCGCACTCGGAAATCAAAAATGCCAAGAGTCCATGTCGAGAAGCACGACACAATCACTATGCACGTGTGTGGCAATAGAGAGAGAGAGAGATACCATTTTCCCGCATGAGAAAAGCTACACATACGTATGAAAAACTACGAAGTGATGAAATGGACTTCATGGAGAGTGATGATGAAAGAATTCAATCAGCAGCATTCATGAGATTACAACAGAACCCCTCAGTAGCTACATATTTTTATATACCAACACCATAGCCACAATCATCGATCAAATAGGAAACCCACCCATTTCCCTCACTCGAACAATAGGAATATATATCTATGTAAGCTAAAAGACGTCAGGGTGAAAGCGCCCGGGGATAGAGTTGCTCTGCTGTGACTGCTGTAAATGCATTGTCAATGAATAGTTATTTACCTGCGAAACCAACCAGGCAGGAAACAATTATTAAAAAAGAATACAAAATCCTCTCTCTCTCTCATATGCACCCTAAGAGCTGAGGAATACAAACCTCGAGTGTCCTAACTTGATCTTGGTACTGAGAAACCAGCTGCTTTAGATGTTGCAACTCACGACCCCTCTCATCATACTCCTTTTGCCGCTCATGCTGGATCGCCACAGCTCGCTTCAGGATTTGGTTGTCCCGGAGAAGGGCTTCTACTTGTTCCTTGAGCACCAAGTTCTCCTGGGCAAACAGAAAACAAACCTTAGAAAAACTAAAACCAAGACAGCTCATTTGGAAACAAATAAACCTGATCTGATGTGATCTCATTATCAGCAGAACTCTTATGATGAACATACACCAGAAAAACATCCTATGTGATTTTAAGTTCAGAAAACATAAGGCCCAAAGATAACAAGTCAAAATGCATGAACAGTGTCCAAATGAAGGCAGATGATACATGGCGGGTGCGGGATGTAAAAATAGGAACAAGTGGAAGTAAAAAAAAAACTGAAATTCAGAAAAGGATGGATGCTGCTGCAAAGAGTAGACATAGATATCCCACCACGACTTTGGTAGGACAAAAGTCTTTTTGTGGTCACCATTATAATGAAGGAAAAGAAAAAACAGAAAATCAAAAAAGGATGTCGGATGGTGCTGCAGAGAGCAACCAATTGGATAAAAAAACTTTTGGCTATCATCTCATAATCCACACAAATATATCAGGCAGTTCATGACATGCAGAATTAAGGGTACCAAATTTCTAACTCTTGGTTTGGTAAAAAAATAGGTGAACGAGAAGGACAAATACCTTATGAAGGTTTTCAGATGCAACCTCCCCAGCTCGAGAAATGATCGATTTCTCCAGCACCTCTAAAATTCTTGATGCACGCATTCTTGCATCATTAACATCAGAAGCATTCATCATTTCTCTTACAAACAACTCCACCCACTCTGAACCATTTACTGGAAGATCAGGAGGAGATGGGCCATTGGGAGGCTCCTCACTGTTGGCCACCACAACTGCCAATCATAAAACCAAAAGGTGAATCGATCTTTCTTCAACATTAAAACCAGCAAGCACATTTCTTGGAAATTATAAGTTGGCCGCTTCTCATATTTGTTGGACCAATAATTTATAATCCTCAATTAAAAATAGATAATTAGCCACAATATCTATTTCTCAATAAGCCCTGTTTACTAATGTTAAAAAAAATCTAAAATAGCTTCCACATCGTATTGATTAAAAAAAGATTGCCAATTAAACAGGGCTTATTTCTCAATAAGCCCTGTTTACTAATGTTAAAAAATTTCTAAAATATCTTCCACATCGTATTGATCAAAAAAGATTGCCCATTCTATCAGATTATGTTTGGATCAACACCATTCAAAACCAAACCTGGATACCTTTTTATGGAACCAGTTTACACTTTCACCAGATCTACAATTAAAACGCTGGATCTGGAACTGACTGTAAGGAAAACCAGGTTTAGCCTTAACCGGGCCAGTCTAACCATCCTACCTTCATAATCGGCATAAAACTCTTAAACCATGTGTGTGAAATGAATTTAGATTCAATATCAAAATGGCAATTGGAAAGGGGCCATTTCATGTTTAAATCCAACTTCTTATCATAATATTCAAGGAAAAATAGAATACACAAAGAAATCTATTTGATTTTTATCTTTTATCAAAATATATGTCTTAGCAAATATATATATATATATATATATATATATATATATATATATATATATATATATATGTGTGGTCAACGCACCCAAGGTCAGGTTGACGGCACCGGGTGCCGCACGCACACCCGCGTCGCATCGATGCGGGTGCAGCACCCAGTTGGGCGAGTCCCTGTGACAATAGCATTTATACTAAATTTCCAACTCCTTTTCAATCATGTCCGTATGGGCAGGCCATTTGATTGGTTCCCCATAACAAGAAAACGGAAGAGTTTACACGGGACAAAAAGTTTCTTCTATGCATGAACTTAACCAAAAAAATCACTGGAAACCAATCTCTACAATATAATGTCAGCATTTAAAATACATTAACACCAAGAATATAACCTAAAGAACAATCATTCAACATCATGTGCGCAAATAATATTTCTCTAAGCATATAAAAAAAACTTATATCTTGACACTAATTCCTGGTGCAAATGCCCATAAAAGGCATCAGTCACCAGGCACTTGAATTTTGAAAATAGCACAACTGTTTACTTGTGAGCATGAAAACAAGCAGAGAGCATTTTTTTTTTTTTACTTTAAAGTAACATTGTCAATCCCAAAGAGTTATGAAAATGAAGCAATGTGTACCTTCTTCTGCAGATTGCTGAGCAATTACTTCCACTTTATTGTCAGATTTTCTCCCAAGAGAAGCTATACTACACTCTCCTAAACAGAGCTTATTCAAGCTCTTGATTGCAGAATCCAAATCATTCCCACATGCTTCAAGGGCATGCTCAAGAAGCTGGAAAAGAGGAGATGTCATGTATCAGTGACTCAACTGTATAAAACATTAATTTACACCTACTGGCTCCAAACCATCAAAAACCTTTAATAAGTATAGGCCCATAAAGCAAACACAGGAAATATTGTTTCAACAACATTCATCTTAGACATGAAAGCAAGACCACAGAATTCCAGTCTGCAACTGCTACCATTTCACAAATTCAACATTGCTTGAAACTGAAAAAATAGTAACATTACTAATTCTTTCTCTTAAGCATTATCCATAATCTTCATGGCATCACAAATTTTGATCAATAACCCCATCGATGAATGAAAAAGCCAAAGGAATTGGACTTTCTTCCAAGAAAGTAAAATTATTGACAGGGTGAGAGAAAAATACTAAAAGGACTTTAACCATCAAGTGCATTGACAAAATAAGTACCAAGATCCTTTAAAAGTTCCAAAGTGAGAGGAATCCATGCCCTTTACTTCTTTTTTTAAAAAGGAATTATATCAATCAGAAATTCACTACTGGATTTGTTTGAGTTTTCTCTAAGTATTCCAAATTAACAGTTCACAATCATTCAAAAAATCATATTACATAATAAAGAAAATGCATATAAAACCACAATTACGTATATAAAAACCTAGATATGCTAAATTTCAACTATTCCAACATGTTCAACCAGCTTCAACATCTCGGAAGGTTGAACTGAAGATTCTTATCAAGCCAACCACCCCATGAAGCCTTAAATATATTGATGCTCCAGAAAGCAGAACACGTTCAACTTTAACATGCCAAAGGTTCTGTTGAATTTCTTTTCTGATCCAAAGCCAGATGCAGAAACCAATGGTGACATCAAACTTCAGAAAGTATAAGCTTTGAAAATAGGCGCCTAGTGGAAAATGTTATATAAGAAAATGTAAAAGAACTTGTTACAGACACCGGGGCATGTCTCTTGGACATTCTTTTTTATCCTCATGGATGAATCTTCAAATATGCAGAACTCCTAATAAAGAGATACATCAGAAAAAGAGGGGTGGCAGAAAAATCACCAAATAGACTCCAGAAAATGGGTTATTTAGGTCTTCTAATTAAGCAGAGATGCTACATAAATTGCTCCGAGCAGATAGGTTAAGAGCATATACATTAAGAGAAACACATAACAGTGCCTTGCAAAAGGATATCAGAGTCTAATGTCTAGACGCACAAAAAATCAATAAAAAGAGATTAGGAATTTTAGATAAACATATGCACCTTGTATTTCACACGTACGTTGACAGAGGTACATGGCATAGAGGTCTTAACCAGCTTGGCGGCAAACAGAATTTGATGGATGCAGGGACATTATTTGCAGAACATATACAACTCAAAGACAAAACTCAAAAAATAACAATCCAAAATTCACAAAAAGAAAAATAACTGAATACAGCAAGGGAGTGATCCAAAATGAAAAAAAATCGAACCCAGACATATGACCGAAGTTTCTACCTTTAAAAAAGTTGAGATGATAAAATAATTAAATTCCTAGATGATAACAGAAAGAGTGACAAAAGCATTTAATCCATCCTAAGCCAAATATTCCAATAGAACGATTGGATACAATTCTAAATCCCATTTGGATTAAAAGAAATCTAGAATCAAAATCTGATTGAAAATTCAAGAAACAGAAAAGGCGAGCAAAAACAAAACCTGCTCATCCATGTTGGGGAAGATCTCCCGGAGCTGCGACAGCGGCGATCCGGCGGAAGAGAAGCCCGCCCTAGTCGGTGAGAATCGGATCGGAGAGGTGCTGCCGGCGCAGCGCAATCTCTTCGTAACCGGCGGAGGCGTATGGAGCTCTTCGAAAAGGGTCCTCTTTCCGCAGACTATCGCAGACATGGTTCCCGAAACGGATCGACGTCGAAGGGCCGTCAAAGAGCATCCGCCGAGGGAGAGATCCTCGATTCCGGCATATGGGTGCGACGGAAACGGGTACTCCGGCAAAAATTAGGAAGGTGGTAGGCGACGGATTTGTCTCTCCGCTAGGGTTTCTGCGATTCGGAGTGGGATTTGCAGAGAGAGCAGTGGAGAGACTCGTAGAGGAATTGCCCTCTTTGGTAGAGACTGGAGAGATGATGGGAAGGGTTTTCACGTTTTGTGATACAGAACTTTTCAGTGACTCGTGTGAGCTTTCCACAGCCGTCCATCGTGCTTGATGGAGGGTGAGAGAGAAAACATTGATGGCGCCTTTCCCGAGCCAGGATCGGGTGCCACCACATGGCACGCCTCTGCACGTGGCTGCCCTCTGCTTTGGGCCTTACCACTGATAATTGTGCAGCTGTACACTTCAAAGTGTGACATGTGATCCTGGCTCGCTTTTTCCAGTGAGAACAAGCACTTATGTGAGAACAGGGGAGCAGGATATGAGAAAAGGAATCTGTAACTTTCATATTAACTAAATTACCCCTCAAATGCATTGGTAAATGACCAAAATTTCCTTTTGATTGGACTTATTTACATCTCAGTTGACCACATGACTGCATGTTCTCAAGTTTAGTTTGGATTAGAATACTAGTTAAATGTGATCATAAGGCTTGTTAGACAAGTTTTATGACTTGTGCTTCCCACTTCAAATGATATTTTCTTATGAAGGATGTGTTGTTTCAAGCAATCAAAATTGCACAGTGGTTTAGTTACAAATGAAAAATGAGCGGCTGTATTGTTTGAATTTTGAAAAAAAGGCCGTATTGTGATTGAATCACTTGCAGCCATGGGAAGGTCATTATCTTGGTGGGTTGTTGCGGCCAGGCGATCTTAGGCTTGTAGTGGATCGGCAGGAGGCAGCCACACCCGGGCTAGGGGTGGTGCTTGATACCCAAGGCGTATCAATGCCCTCTCGTGTAGAAATGCCCTGCTGCTTGTAGTTTCAAGTAGAATCATGAGCCTCTATTTTTGTTTTTAAACATGTATAACAATGTGATTAAGTGAAGTTTTAAATTTATTATGAGTTTAATTGTCAAACGGAACGGTCAATGAGCATCTTCACTCTCAGGCTCTAAACAGAAAGAGATTGAGAAACCCACGCCACTCGTAAAGGCTTAGGCCCTCTTTGGCAGGTAGACAGGCCCAAGCTAACCTAGCCACCAGGCCCTTAACAGCATATCATTGACGCCAGTGGTATACCAACCTCTTGGGCATGGGAGATCGATAAGTAAACAAATTGAAGCCTATTGTACTAGTGGTGGATCATCTCACTGGCTAAGGTCAGCTATAGAGACTACTGATAATCACCTTCAATATCTAGATATCAGATCGGACAAATGATCAGATGGAAATGGGCCTTTCAAATCGTAATTAAACGCAACACAACAAATAAAACCTGCTAAGGTTAGAATTTAGAATGTAGAAAAGAGGAAAGGGAGCAAATAGGATATGAATCTGGTAATGGACCTCTAAAACCCAAAACTATGACAGATCCAATTAGACTGCATTTGGCTATGTCTAAAGGACCCAAACCATTTGCCCCTAACACAGAAAGGACCGACCACGCAGAACAGATTTAACTTTAGGACATGACCCTGTATGACTCTGAATCAGACTTGATTTTGGATGGAGAGAGTCGATTATGTTGAGACGTAAATAGCCAACACAAATATGGTCTGTCACAGGGATTCTTTAACTTGCCCTTGTCTCTTTGTATACTATTTTTAAAAGAAAATTGCACAAAAATGGCGTGTCTCGTGTCCTTTAATCTGTGTCCTTGTGACATAGGGTATGGTAGAACAGAATCAAGTAACAATGAAGGATTTATGACTGTGACTTTCGACATTCTTAAACAGAATAATTGGACACTTCTTTAAAGCATTAAATAGTAACTAGAAAATTTAAATAGGAAACTATTCACTCAAGGAAAGAAGACACATTCTCCTTATGGAAAGAGAAGGATTAGCATGACATTGTTCCATCATTAACAATGGCTGCGACATTTCCATTTCCATTTCCATCTTCAAGTAAATACAGTTTTTGTTTACCCATAAGCATACAAATTCGTACTTCATACAAACATAGTTCACAGAACCAGCACATAATTAGGTGAATATGAACCCAATGATCGACAGACCGATTAACCTATTCTTCCAATATCTCCTGGCACAAACCTGTAGGAACTTGCTAATTCTTCAGGCCTTTTCTCAATTCCAAGTCAGATCAAACTCAAATGGTCGCTTCCAATTTGTAACCCGAACCACCTGTTGATAAAAAATCCCTTTGTTAAATGCAGTAAATGGCCTTAAATTTAAAGAAACAAATATATAAGAGATTTTTTTTTAGACAGTATGGTAATCATCATTGCATTCTCAAATAAATATAATGCTTAAACTGTGTTCACAAATGCATACAGATGCATATGTACATATACCAATTTAGCATCAATCCAAACAGAATATATACAATACCATAAAGAACAAACCACTGAACATGCAAGCGGGAACCACTTTTCATGAACAATTTGTCTAGGAGGCTAAATATTTCTGAACAAGAACAAAAACCAAATGACAAAATTACGGCATTTCTCTTGAGTTCTAGTCACATCATGGACTCATCCATTGAATGGAAACAAAAGAGGTGCAATTGTTTCCAGTTTTAAATGTCAATTTTGACAATGTCCATTACATGCTAAAGAAATCTCCGATGAGTACAACAATGATGGTATATGCAACGCAAAAGCTCAATGTGCACAACCACGTATGATGAGTGTAGGTGATCATGAATGTGCTGTACTGATGTGTTGGAGTGGCAATTCCATACTATTATTATCATTTGAGTGGCATATGATCGTACTTTCTCTTCATTTTGTGTGTTGTTCTAGACCTCATTAAAGCATAACTTTTCCTAAATCCTAAATATTATAAAAGCAAAAGCAAGGGTAATAGGTGCAAAAAACAGGAGGATTTATAACTTTTTTTAATTGACATTCTTGCCATGTGAGTTGAGAATGTAATTAAAATTTTGTATGAGCATTTGAATAAGGTTTTAATAAAAAAGAAGTATTATTAACAATGCATATTTCAATTTTTTCAAAAATTAACGAGTTATTATTTTGAAATGCTCTTAATGGCCACAAAATGAGGAAACTTCCTGTCTCTTTTTCTTTCCAAAATATCTCTCTGTCCCTTCTTAATATAATAACCATACAATGAGGAAACATCTCTCTCTCTCTCTCTCTCTCTCTCTCTCTCTCTCTCTCTCTCTCTCTCTCTCTCTCTCTCTCTCTCTCTCTCTCTCTCTCTCAATAGCCACAAAATGAAGAAACTTCAGTTATGCATGAGGCTGGCCCATGCATGACCTCTATTTGGCCATGACCCTCCCCCTCTCTTTCATTGCCCATAAAAAACTGTTTAGGACATATGGGTGGGCCAATTGCCTAGTATTTTAATAAAGGCTAAACCATCATGACACCTCTCATCACTAAGAGAATGATCAGGGATTAAGGGTTGTTTGCTTCCTTGAATTTTCTTCATCATACCACTCTCGTGCTTGGTCTGAGAATCATTAGAGGTTTTACACCCTCATGCTTGGTTTTAGAATAGTAAAGTCATTGGTGATTTTTGGCTCGCTCAATACATCTAATCATACACCCATCATAAAAAGGAGGTTTCATCTTACTATTCTTATTGTTTAGGTAGAGGACATAATTGCAACAGGTGATCATAATGAAGAAATTGTAGAACTAAAGACCTATCCAAGGGAAGACTTTGGTATCAAGGACTTGGGACTGTTCACATACTTTCTCAAAATTGAAGTTTTTAGGGCAAAAGGTCTTATTTTTTGTTATCGCAAAGAAAGTATGTGTCAGACTTATTGAAGGAGACAAGGATGGAAGAATGTAAGCTCATTAATACACTTACCAATCAGAACCATAAGCTTCAACGGAAAGACGATCAGCCATTTGAGAACATTAAGATATACCAAAGGTCGGTAGGAAACTAATCATCATACCTCATGTTATGAAAGTTTTAAGCAGGTATATTCATACCCAACTGATAATCATATGCATAAGGTATGTAAACAAGAATCTGAGTAAAGGTCTCCTCATGCCAATCGTAATCATTTTGATACAAATGCAAATTGAGTGAATCTTTTGATAATAGAAGTCTACCTCTGGATTTTCTACATTTATATGATGTACCCTATCTCTTGAAAAAAGCAAAAAACAGGATGTGTGTGTCCTGATCAAGTGTCGCGTACAAGTACAGTGCTAAGGCACTTGTAACCTATGAGAACATTAGCTCATTTCTTCAGGAAATTGGGATTTAAGGGGGAGTTTGATTCCTCGGGAGGCCTGCCGTGCCCATAAAAATGCAGAACAGCACGCCCCACACGTACCAAAGGGACGCATTTTCATGCCCTGCACTGTTCCACCCTCCTCCCTAGAACAGGAAGGGCAGGGTAGTGTGAAACACCTGTTGGAAAAAAAAATGTGTTCCATCTGTGCATCTCGAGCTGTCCACGAACAGGACAAGGTAGAACACACCATCCTTGCCATCCCCTGTTCATGAATCAAACACCCCTTAAGGTAACTCTTTCAATAACCCCCATGTACGATAATAAATCAGTTATCTAAATTGTCAACTATGTAACACGAACATTTCTAAAAGGTCAATGCACCCATGTCCGTGTGGTGCAACACTTGGACACAGCTTCAGCAGTTTAAGATGCGGTCAACCGCACTGGGGTCCATTCATATCCAAGCAACATTAGTCTAGACCAAGGCATGACCCAGTGATTAGGCCAAGTACCTAAGAAGATATTTGGGCCCCCAAAATGCATGTGTCCTCCAAGCGGCTCAAACTGCCACCAAAACATCACAATGTAGTTATCGTCAATTTTTTACGCAATGCTAAAAACAAGTCTTCTCCAGAAAATAGCTAAACAGAAAAGTGATTTTTCAAAATCATTGATATCACTAAACATAATAGTGATTTTCTCCTAAAACCTAAAATATACCAGCTATTTTGAAAATTGCTGGTATGAGTCTATGACCAGTGACTCATAAAAACGTTGTCAATGACATTTATGGCATGTGGGTAGCATGTGGAACACGTATTCCATTTTGGGGGCCCAAGAACTTAGACAAGTACTCAGGCCAGATTTCTAGATCTGCACTCATCTAGAATATTACAAGGGACATCCTAAACACAATTTATGTCACGACACATGGATAGTTATCACCCAGCAAGGAAGCCATATTGTCCTTCTGATTGCCAATTAACTATATTTCTTCATTACTTTTGTTAGGTTCCTTACTAATCCAATTCAAGCATCACCACCTGCATTGCTGGTGAGTGACTAACCACATGCAGAACCATACTTCCAGATTTAGCAAACCATTAAGATTTGTTTTTACAATGGCTAAATCCATAGTGCACAAAAAATCCCTGAACTTAAAATTCAGAGTAATGCAACATGAACACCACCAAATGCCCACTCACAGAAAGATCCCAAACCTTATCCAATATCACGCAATTTTTTTTTTAATATTTCGACTCCACCTGCATCCATGAATTCTCATTCCCTTCATGACTGCAACCACTCAATTTCCTTAGAGAAAAAAGGCCAATGAAACAATGCATCACTAAGACGACTTTTTGAATGTCCAAAAGAAAACCATGTGTTAAGGAATGTAATATGCATCTTATCAATGTGTGTATGCTATCTCATCTAAGTTGTACATATGTTTATTGTAGAAGGGTATTTATGTAGGGTATTTATGTAACATAGCCTTAGGCCTTATAGTCAATTATTTTTGTCTTCTTGTGGAACCCTTAAGGGACCTCCTCTTTTATGTTGTAGCCTCTCATTCTTTGGAAACTACAACAACTACGCCTTCATCCCAAAACAATTGGGGTCAGCGATATGAACCAAAAGAGAAAATCATTTTGGGTCTTCCACATGAATCCTTTTCCTCCAATCATTTCTATCCAATGCCATGTCCACGGTGAGGTTCAAAGCATTCATATCCTTTCCTATCATCTCCATCCAAGTCTTCCTAGGCCTACCCCGACCTCTTTTAACTAATATATTTTCTCATTCTTTGGAAACTAATGAAGTATATTGCTCTTCTTCTATTCTTCTTTCTTCCTTTCTAATGGTGGATGCCTTAATCTTGAAGATTTGTATATGATATCAGACTCAGAGCCATACACAGATCAAGTCAGAGCTTGGAATAGAGGTGCTGAGAAGAAAGGTGCTTTGTTCAGCACTGCTATAATACTGCCTCAGTTTGTGTGCCTCTTGGTGACATCAGCACAGTTGAAGGGGGTTCTTTGGATTGAGTTAAGGGACTGCTAGAGCATGATTTTAGGAGACGTGTGAATCAAGAATCTTGTTGAACGAGTCTGATTTGGATTATCATGGATTTTCTTTAAAATTTTCTGGGTGGCGATAAATAGTGGCCTGTTTTGAGTTTTCTAGTGATTCTGATCATACCGGTGGGTGTTACTCATTGGGTTTTGTTTTCTTGTTGTTTTTACCAAGAAGATCATTTGGTACTCATTTTGATGAGTAATTTGTGATTTTGGAGGCACTTTTGACAAGTTTTGGGGGTGTCACTTTGGGCGGTAACTGAGTTCTAAAGGGACTTTGCACAGTTGACTGCTATATAATGTTCCATCTTGTTAAGTGGTGCCATCTGATTATCTGGTTACCTGCATTGTGCTATTTGTGGGTGTTCTTTGTATTTGGCATTGGCAATTTAGATCCCCTTATTATCTTTGATTCTTTGTATAGCCTTGGTATAGTTGTGGCTATATTTGTTTTTCAGCTGCATATAGCATACTTGTTTCTTGTTGTTGTTGGTGTTATCTTTGTGCAGCAATTGACTGTGTAGTTTGGGGGTTGAAGAATGGATAAGGGGGATCCTATACAATTAACTCTGGTGACACTCAATGGGACCAACTATGGGTTTTGGTCTGATTTCATGGTAACGGTAATTGAAGAAAAAGGATTACGAGGGTATCTTGATGGGAATAGTGTGAAGCCCAATGTCGGTGATGCAAATCAAGAGGCTTTGCTAAAAAAATGGAAGATGAATAACGCCAAGGTGAAGTCATGGATTCTTGGTTCGATAGAACCAAGAATTGCAATGAACATTTCTAAATTTTAAGAAGTCAAGGATGCATGGGGCTATCTGAAGCAAGTGTACATGCTAAAAAACTGGGCCCCACAGTATCAGTTAATGCATGATATGAGGTCATTGAGGCAAGGAAGCAAGTTTGTCCAAGACTTCCACTCTGAGATACAGTTATTGGGGGATTCATTGGTCTTAATTGTGAAGAACAAGAAGTGTGATAAATGTAAGGATTGTAAGACTTGCATGGATGTTGAAACTCATGCTAAGGAGAATGTGAGGAGTGCCATAATTCACAAGATATTCTTCCCTCTTGTTACTCAAGCTTTTTCTAAGCTCATTACAGAAGAGACAAAGATGAAATTTCTACAATCATATCCTGTTGGTGATTTGGTTATGGTTGCATCTAAGCGATCAAGTAGTTATGGTGGGCCCAAGATTGGAACACGTAAGTATGTCATGAGTGGTGTGCCATGTCACTACTGCAAGGAGATGGAGCACATGAAGTCATGATCAGAATTAAACAGAAAGAATGTGAAGATAGGTGGAAGTGTTGCTATGTAGGGTACGTCTGGTAGAGAGAAGTGTAGGGAAGGATGATGAGAACATATTTGCGGCTGTCTCCTCCTCCTCCTTTGATGTGCAGGCCTCTGTCTTCCAAACTTGATCACTTGATGCAACAACTCCAACATCCCCTTTCACTATTAGCCTCATCTAGCTCAGCTACTCCTTCTGGTACCTCTGGTTGTGCTTATGCAAATATCCCTAGTATTGGTTCTGGTTGGTTGATAGATTCGGGAATGTAATGTCATATGATCTCTGGTGAGTATACTAACCAATTGTAATTCATGCAGTGGTGCCTTTCGCACTGTAGATGGCTCTCTCATGGATATCTCTAGAGTTGACTCAATTACTTTTGATTCCAATCCTTCTGAAAAACTCAATGTATTTGAAGTTTTTTTTGTTCCTTCCCTTGCCATGAACTTGCTTAACGTTGATAAACTTACTTAATTCAACTGTGATGTAATTTTTACTCCTAATTATTGTTTTGTGCATGATCAATAGTCAAGGAAGAGGATTGGGACTAGGCATACGCAAGGTCATCTATACTTGATCATTTGGATCAGAGTTCTGGTCGAGCACCTATGCAGAGTGTGGGGTGTTACAATTTTGGAAACTTAAACTTTGTGGCACCAGCCTCTTGGCATATGTCTAGTACTAGGCTGCAATATATGTTGTCTTCAGAAGTTTTAGGTAGTAGGTATACTTACAGTGACTCAGATGATGTTAGATGTTGTGAGAGTTATAGGTTGTCTAAAAGTCATGCTCTCCCTTTCATTCTTAGAGAAGTTGAGTCTAATAGCCATTCTGAGATTGTTTACTTTGAATGTTTGGGGTTCATCCCTAATGGTGTTACAAGGTGGGTCCATATATTTTGTAACATTTATTGATGATTTTACAAGATATACATGCATATATTTTATGAAAAACATGAGTGAATTATTTGACATTTAAAAAAAAAATTGTGCATGTTGAGACCTTAGTCGTCAAAGGCGCCGCCTAGGCGACCTAAGCGCAGCCCCACCACCTGGGCAACCAGGTCTAGGCGGGCCCTATATTGCCGCCTAGGCTTGTTAAATTGTATCTCTCTTATGTAAATATTTACATATATATATAAAGAGAGATACATATACATATATACATGATGTATATATGTATATGTATCTATCTTTATATATATATATATATGTAAATATATTAAAACCCGCAAGGGTATTATAGTCATTTCCCTTCTTTTGCGCATATTCATAATTATGAAAAGTTCAGTGTTGCAGTTATAAGGTTGAGCTTTAAGCAGAGTTCCAATGATCCATCATTATTTGTAGCATCCTCTACTCAAGGGTAGTGTATACTTTTGTTATATGTTGACGATCCCATAATTATGGGAGATGACAAAGTCATGATTGATAATGTGAAATCTAAGTTGGCAGAAAACTTTGAAATGAAAGACTTGGGAAAGTTGAAATATTTCTTGCGATTAGGCGTTGCATACTCTTAGAGAGGATATGTGTTAACTCAACATAAATATGCAGTTGAGTTGATAAGGAAAGCATTTGATAGGTAAAGCATGGTTGACAGAATACAAGAAGCAGGCGGACATCCTATGAAAGCCAGTTGCAAGTTAAAATATGTAGATGGTGAACTTCTTGATGATCCTACAGTATACAAGTAGTTGGTAGAGAGTTTGATTTACTTAAATAATCTTTAGGCTGGATATTACCTTTATCGTGCATGTAGTGAGCCAGTTTATGAGTGCACCTAGATCAGCTCACTTGGCAATTGTGCTGAGAATTATTAGATATATTAAGATCACAATGCATTATGCAATATTCTTTTATGCTTCATCTACATTAGAGCTTAAAGCATATTATGATGCAAACTTTGGGGGAGTATCCCATGACCGGCACTCTACTACTGGATTTTGTTTATTCTTGAGAGACTCCTTGATATATTGGAAGAGTAAAAAGCAACATAGTTGCTTTGTCCACCAGGAAAGTCGAGTATCGTGCTATGGCCCAAGTCACAATAGAGATTACACGGTTAAGATGGCTATTGCAGGATATGGAAGTCATTGTGGAGAAGGCTATTATGTTGTATTATGACAATCAAAGTGCTATTCATATTGCCAAAAATCCAGAATTTCAAGAGAAAACCAAGCACATTGAGATAGATTGTCATTTCACTCTTACAACATATTGGGAAGAAATCATATTATTGTCATACATTGGAACCGCTAGTCAAATAGTGGATTGTTTCACTAAGAGTTTGCCTATAAAGACATTACAACCATTTCTTTTCCAGCTTGGGAAGATTGTGTTTTCATCACCTCAAGCTTGAGGAGTGTTGAGGAATGTAATATGCATCTTATCAATATGTGCATCAGTGCATGCTATCCCATCTAAGTTGTACATATGTTTATTGTAAAGGGGCATTTTTGTAACGTGGCCTTAGGCCTTATAGTTAATTATTTTTGTATTGTGCAACCCTAAGGGGACGTCCTCTTTTATGTTGTATCCTCTCATTCTTTAGAAACTAATGAAGCATATTGCTCTTCTTCTATTCTTTTTTATTCCTCTAATGGTGGATGCCCTAATCTTGTAGATTTGTATACCATGTACAGTACCTGGTTCTGAGAAGTAGGGATCTAATGAATTTTTATTACCCATCTTGCCCCATTGTTTAACCTCATAGATTGGAGGCTATGTCTCAACAGAAACCCACTCAGATTATTCAAAAAAAAAAAGTGGTTACCCAAAACTTCCTTAGAAATTTCAATGTTTTTAAAACTCGGTCTGACATTACTATATATAGATGAAAAAATTGGCAACATACTGACCCTTATCTTCAACTCATTTTTGTATACCTCCTTCCCTTTACGTACAACCTCCAAGCTATGTCACAAGGATACTGCAATTCACTCTTGTGTCTTGTCCTCTTATACACTATTCTTAATGAAAAAATCAACAAAAATGGTGTATCATGTGTTCTTTTGTCACATACTTGTGACAGCCTCCAAGCTAATGTCACATGGCTATGGGTACGCTGAGTACGAGATTTCAAATTTCGCGAGCACACACACACACACACACACACACACACACACACACACATATATATATATATATATATATATATATATATATATGTTTTTGGGTCATGTTGGGTTGGGTCAGGGTTGGACACGACCCGACCTAGCATGTACCCATACCTGTGTTGGGCAGTGTCGACACAGGTACAGCTACTGGTTGGCCATGTCTATGTGACAGCCGCCAAGACACCTTGAGATGATCACACATAACAAAGATCCAAGGATGATGTTCATCTCACTCCTCCCCTTGTTTGCTCATCTTGGATTCTTCGCCATCTAATCAAACTCTCCCAGTAATTCTATAATTTCTGTCTAGTGTCATCATAGCTTGAATAGTTTACCATTATGTTTGTCTACCTTCATGGGTCAAGGGAGCTTTCTCGTGGGAAAGCAGAATATTGAACAAACAACCCGCAGGAAAATGCGGCAGTGCAGTGGGCTCCACATTTCCCATGGGGATCATCCATTTCTTACAAAATGGCTTCCCATCAGGGGTTGAGGAAGCCCTTTCCCATGAAAGGATGTGCCCTCCCTTTGTATGTAATAAACAGGCCCTAAGAGAATCAACAATGCTCATTTGCTTCCTCGACTTTTTTGAAGTGACCTACCGTATAGTTTGAGCATTTCCCAAAAGCATCAGCTACAGGCCCTAACTGCATCCTGTTAGCACCTTTTTTATGTGCCTAATCAAAATTTGATTATGTTCTGTGTAACCAAACATTGTAGAAGTTTTTTGCTTAATCAAACCATCTATAAGTTTTAGTTAACCAAATTGTGTCAGTTTTGCTTAACCAAATTGTACATCAGTTTTAAACACTGCAGTATACAGGCATAGTGTATTTGCAGGAAAATGGGTTCAGCTAACCATGCTAACATGCTCAGATTTGAATATTATTATGTTTAGCAAGACATGAATCAAAATGGAATTACTATTTCAGAAATGAGCTAAAAAGATAGCTGAATCAATAATTCATCCAGAGTATGGCATGGTAGGATCATATGGCCTTCGGAAATGGGGTAAAAATGAAAACAATGAATGCTTATAACCTGGCCTTATAAGTGGGGCTCCACAAGAATATATAGTGGTTTTCCATTTAGACTGCAGTGACCCTGAGAAAAACCAACAAAATCATGAGATTACAAATAACACAAATCAACAGCTTACAAAATGAGGGGGACCAATAAACTGTTTCCAAAAATGGTTTAATTCATCCACAGATAACCATGATATCCAACTAGATGGCAGTCACATCAGTTTGATGATATTCAACAAGATGACACGAGTTTGATGATATCCAACAAGATGGGAGGCAGGCATGTGGATTAAGAAGAGAAAATGGTTAAACAAACACATGGAGAAGAAACAATGTGACACCATTGCCTATGCAAAACTGTCACAAAAGCAGTGACAAACAGAAATACATTTATTTTACTGAAATTAGTAAATGCTTTCAGTGGATAAAATCAATTCATATCATGAATACATTATTCACATATGAAGCTCGGCACTTCTATGCTTTCATGCAGGCAGCCACTAGAAGAAAGCACCAAGACATATAGGGTACTCAATATATTGCAAACTAGCACCATAAAGCACGCCAGGACCTTGAACTAGTGTAGCATTTATCTTGTGATAAAATGGTTAATATAAAGTGCTAGAGAAGGTACCAGAAATCAGGCAATGGACAAGAGGTTAAACATTTATAATAATGAACTCAAGTACAAAGAAATGACTGTTGTAAAAGGACCAAAACTATTAATTTCATGGGTGCTTGAAAACCATTCCATTGAACATAACCTACAATTGTTAATTGATTTTGAACCATGTGAATGTCAAGCTGCTATCCCACTCATTGATCAACAAGGGTTCTCATACATCACTCACTTTTAGTTGATTTCTTCTCTTGAATACATGCCTTAAAGGTGAACCTCCACTTCTCTTAGGAGTTAAAACAATAAAAAGCCATGCCCAGTAATTACAAGCATAGATAGCAGATGTGCACAAGATCTACATCCATAAGACTTCATGGTATAATTGAACAACCAATTTACTACATAATTAGAAGATACAACAACAACAACAACAACTACGCCTTCATCCCAAAACAATTGGGGTCAGCGATATGAACCAAAAAAGAAATTCATTTTGGGTCTTCCACATGAATCCTTTTCCTCCAATCATTTCTATCCAACGCCATGTCCTCGGTGAGGTTCAAAGCATTCATATCCTTTCCTATCATCTCCATCCAAGTCTTCCTAGGCCTACCCCGACCTCTTTTAACTAATATATTTTCCCATTTCTCCAACCTTCTAACTGGAGCATCATTAGGCCTTCGCCGAATATGTCCAAACCACCGTAAACGATTCTCTCGCATCTTATTTTCAATGGGTGCAACACCTACCTTCTTACGTATCTCTTCGTTCCGAATCTTATCTTTTATTGTATTTCCACACATCCATCTAAGCATCCGCATCTCAGCTACACTCATTTTTTGAATATGATGTCTCTTGGCAGCCCAACATTCCGTACCATATAGTAAAGCGGGTCTAATAGTCGTCCTATAAAACTTTCCCTTCAACCGCAATGGCATTCTACGATCGCACAGCACTCCAGTAGCACTTTTCCATTTCATCCACCCAACCTTTATCCTATGATTTACATCTCCATCAATTTCTCCATACTTTTGAATGATGGATCCCAAATATTTGAAATAATCATTCACCGGTATATCTTGCTCACCAAGCTTCACTACACTCCCATCACTACTTCGTTGCTTACTAAACTGACATTCCATATATTCAGTCTTACTCTTACTCAACTTAAAACCTCTAGCTTCCAATGTCTGTCTCCATAATTCTAACTTAGCATTAACCCCAGCTCTAGACTCATCAATCAAAACAATATCATCAGCAAACAACATACACCACGGTACATTTTCTTGAATTGATCTCGTAATCTCATCCATCACTATCGCAAATAGGAAAGGGCTTAAAGCAGATCCTTGATGTAACCCAACCGTTATCGGAAAATTGGTTGTCACCCCTCCACAAGTGCGGACATTGGTTACTACTCCTTCATACATATCTTTAATTATACTAATGTACTTGAGAGAAACACCTTTCTTCATCATTGTCCACCAGAGAACGTCCCTAGGTACTCTATCGTATGCCTTCTCTAAATCAATAAAAACCATATGCAAATCTTTGTTCCTCTCTCTATATCTTTCAATAAGTTGTCTAAGAAGATGTATAGCTTCCATAGTTGATCTTCCAGGCATAAAACCAAATTGATTCTCCGATATCATGACAACCTTCCTCAACCTAGACTCAATCACCCTCTCCCAAAGTTTCATAGTATGACTCATGAGTTTTATACCACGATAATTTGTGCAATCTTGTATATCACCCTTATTCTTATATAAAGGCACCAAAGTACTCTTCCTCCACTCATTAGGCATCTTATTTGTTCGCCAAATCAAGTTAAAAAGATTTGTCAACCATTTTAAACCTTTCTCTCCCAAGCATTTCCAAGCCTCGATAGGTATACCATCTGAGCCAACTGCCCTTCTTGATTTCATTTTCTTCAAAGCCTCTGCAATTTCTTTCTTTTGAATCTTGTGCATGAAGTCACGATTTATCTCATGAAAAGGAATGGAGAAGTCTCCAAGATCTTGAGCATGACTATCATTAAATAGCTTATCAAAATAATCTTTCCATCTCTCCTTAATCTCCTCATCTTTGACTAAAACCCTTTGCGTTTCATCTTTGATACATCTAACCATACCCAAATCCTTCGATTTCCTATCTCTCATCTTTGCAAGCCTATAAATATCCTTCTCGCATTCTTTGGTATCCAACTTGTCATAAACCTCCTTATATACCTTAGCCCTCGCGTTTCGAACAACTTTTTTAGCTTCCTTCTTTGCTATCATATACTTCTCCAAATTCTCATTATCACGACTCTTACTTAGATAGATTACCAAATATATAGCTGTGTGAAATGCATGCCGCCATAATCTCTGAGGATACCCTTAGCAAACATACAAGACAAACCAACTTCATAGATCTGCTATACTTTGTATGCACAAACTCCATTTTAACCATTGTGTGAGGAAATAAAAAACTAACACCAAACCAATTGTTTCTTATGCATTAGAAAACTCTGCCTTGATGCTCTTCCTCTTTTTAAATTTTATGAGCATTAAGCAAAAGAAACTTATCATTTAACGCAAAGATAAAAATAACCAAGGGTGATGAAAATTGAGAAATCCAAAGAGACCAGAGAGTAAGAATGAACCCAACCAACACACTCCTAGCTAACTGTGATGCTAATTGTGATGATCATCAGAAGCCACTGAATCCAAAATATTTAAATCTCATTGGATATAGGGATGTCAACGGTTTGGATGTAAGTGTAACCCGACATCCGACTTGAATCCGAATCCGATTAGTCCGATTCGGTAGCCAAATCTGGATCAGATGAGAGATTCGGGTTCAGTATTGAATTTTTCATTGAAACCCGACCTGAATCCAATTAAAATCCAAATCCAACTAAAACCCAAACCCGATTAAGTGTAAATATCAGGTTTTAAGCTAGTTGGATATGGATTCGATTTTAACTTTTTCCAACTGAATCTGAATCTGAATCTGATTAAGTCGGATCTGATTCTTTTTTTTTTTTTGCATCAGAATTGAACCCATTGACATCCCTAATTGGATACAAACACAATACAATACCCAGATAGAAGCCTTTAGATTAAAAAGATCAAGCATCTCAGTCCTTCCAACCATCAAAACCAGTGTTTTAAAACTCGCCGAGTCAACTCGTTGACTCGGCTGACTCGGCTCGGCTCGGCCCTCCAGCGAGTCAACCCAGCAAGGCAAACTCGGTTTGCCAAAACTCGGGCTTGACTCGGCCTGACTCGGCTTGACTCGGCCTGACTCGGGCGAGTTCGGGGATGTTTGAAGTTTGTTTTTGAGTTTCAAATGGTAATGATATATTTACATATATGCAGTCTACTGTTTACTGTCTGTACAATCTAGTTGAAAAATCATAGATGCAAGTTGTATCTAAGCAATCTGACCTCATATATGTGTTCAACATGGTTTATTTGCTAGGAATCACACCTTTATCATATTTTTTATGTAAAAATATGTTTTTTTGAGTCATGAAATTTTGGCATATTGTAGGCCATTGATTTATGAAGCCCTTGAGAAACTTGCTTACATGTTGACAAACTATTTGAAAAAAAAAATTGTGTTCTAATAGATTGTATGTACAATTGACTGTGTAAAAACATACATTGAAAAACTTACTCTATTGGCAAAACCAGGAGATTTTTGTATGCATTTGCTTTTGTCAAATAAAAAATGGTCTATTTTGCAGTTTCAGACCTTGTTTACCTCAAAATTGGGATTGATATGAAAAATCAGATAAACTGTTGAAATGGAGAACCAGGTCTTGAGTAAGGCTAAAAGAGTCTAGTACTTTCTGCAAGCTGATGATAAACTTTTAATCTTTAAACTCCCAGATTTCTGTGGCACATGACAAATTCACTGTCAAAGTGCTTGTATAGATATCAAATTCAATTATTCAAGCAAACCTCTATAGCTCTTTGCAGTTGTTTTTATATTCTTACAGACATTTGGAGACTGTTTACTCAAAAACATGGTTTCAGACAAATTATATATTGTTTTTCTTTTAAAATCAAAAGTTAACAAAACCCGGTCCGAGTCACCGAGTTGACCCGCTGAGTCACGAGTCAATAAAGAACGAGTCGAGTTCCGAGTCACGGGTTTTAAAACCTTGATCAAAACTGCCAAAGTGCTGCTACCCAACATTTCAATGATGTCAAATATTTCATCCCACAAAATCCAAAATGATGGACACAAGAGAAAGGATTTAAGGACAAATTCTCAGGTGACTGCCCAATGTATTCTAGCCAAAAATTGTTCAGGAGTTTGGGCACAATTTTCAGAGCTACACATACACAAGTTTCAGACCAGGGTTGAACTGATGCTGCTTCTGGACCCAGGTGCAGGACTACGTGGCTTAGATCCAACCCATCTTGATCTGATGACCTGATACACCCATCAGGTAAGCCCCACTTTAGTCAGTTAGAACCTAAACAGCCCCATTGTAACTCTTTCAAAATGTCAAACCTCTATTTGCCATACTGCAACATGTAAGGTTGACACGGTGTAAACCTCAAGGAGCAATCCAGAAACAAGTGTTTATATGAAGCATGAAAATTTACCAGGGAAAACAATGCTCTATTTGCACATACCTGCGGTTCCGGCAACCCAATAACACATGCACACTCCACAACTTCAGCCCCAACACGCTCTGCTGACATGATAGCAATAAAGAATAGAGCAATGAATAAGCTGACAAAAGCCACATTCATTAAGTTATTTCCTAGAGATGACAAAATTTATAATATCATATACACATCTTAAGGCTAGTCAACATTCAGATACACTTGGCATTACTGAAGGACCAGTACCGGCGCATGACTGCATGAGTATCTAAGATCAAGCCAAACGCTTTGTGTATATCTATACTAGAGCATCAAAACCATTTGAAACAAGAAAAAAATATGAAGCTAAATCATTCTCCAAAACATTATCATTAATGATACAAAAGTAGGACAAAATATAAAATTTACAAATTTAGTAATGCAATTACCAGGAACAATAGATGCTGCAATAGAAAAAGAAATTTGTTTTACTACTGCAAGATACATAATTTCAAAAATATACATGTACTCCTTTGGCACATGATAACCATCTGCCCAACCTTTTGAACATGAAGACGAAATGCCTCACCACATAAAAGTAGGATGGAGGGCTAAGACCCAGTTGACAAAAGAGGAAATTGCACGTTCAAATGCCCTCCATTCCACTCTTAACAGCTCACATGATACTATGATAGGTAAAAAGAGCTGGTCATAACACTATGAGTTCAATAACCCAAGATTGATGAAACTTTCATTATCAAAAGATAAGACATCCCCACTTAACAAAATGACATGTTTATGATGCCATTAAGCATCTTTTGCAACTTTTGACTGAAACGACAAAATAGAACATGTTAAATGTCCCAAAGTATCATCCACCAACGTCAACTCCGTTCATATTAATTCCTCTCAAACAGGGTACCATACCAAAAAAATCTGAATTTTCTAGTCAATCGGCACTGACTCCAAGTTGTCCTCTACTATTACTATCAATCAACCCTTGAGTTGCATTTTTCAAACATAAAAATATAATCTTTTGAGGGTTGAAAATTTGGGACATTGAAGGCTGTTGATTTTTCAACCCCCCCCCCCCCAACAAATTCTGATATATACGTCAGAAAGACATGACCCAAGAGCTGGTTTCCACTAAACCAAACATGTAGATTACATCTGGAGTGTGAGACGTGCAAAAAAAACTAAAAATTGTTTAAAAATAAAGTTTTTGACTAGGAGTTACTTACCAATGAGGGTAGCAAGAATTATATATATATATATAGTTTATAGGCAATAAAATAAAGTACATCCAAACAGGCTTTGTAATGTTCTGCTTTCTTTGCTAATCCAAAAAATGTTCTGCTCTCTAAATTCAATTATAGATAGCAAAACAAAATTATCAATCTTATTGTTTTGTTATTGAAAACTAAATTTCAACAAAAAAAAAACTAGGTTTCTTAATGTCATAGATATTCTAAGAAGCTCATAAATTTATTTGGCCTATATGTTATAGCATCACATGCAAACAATAATCCACAACAACTCTCACATTGCAATTCATGACTCCACAAGAAAACCACAAATAAGGCTGGCAAAATTTCCCGACCCGATCCATGACCTAGCAAGTTGACTCATGCCAAACCTAACCCATATTGCTATAAGGTAAGGCATCAATTTAAAATTTAGACACATTTAAATTCCACAATGGATCAGAGTTTAGTAATCACAACTCCCCGTAATGAAAGTTTCATCCGTATTGTCAAAAGAAAAAAAGGAAAATAATGAGATATTCTTGAGAGAAGCCAAGTATTGCAATAAAGTTATTCACATAGGGTCCCATGAAGAAACCCGGTCAGTGATAGGAGAAGCTGACAGAGAAAAGCAGATAAATAATCACCATTCATGCAATAGAATTTAAGCCCTCATCACAATTAGGAGAATGGTGCTATGATAGCCCATTACTAAGAGTACACAGTGAATCACTTTCTTAAAACAGTGACAACAAACAACTTCTTGTCAGTTAAAGGGTAATAGCAACACCAAGGTTCTTTGATAATAATGAGATAAACAACTTTAACAGGCAATAGATGCACACTCGCACTATGGGCATCAGCCTACTAGGTATCTTCTCCCCATCCCCCCTTTTTGATAACGGATTTCCTCTCAGTTAAGATTTTATACACAAATTTATTTAGTGTGCTTTTATCGTAAAACGAACAGCAGATCTCATCAAGCACTTTGTCACTTGAACTTGCATAAATATACAACAAGAATTACACGATGAATTTGAATAAATAAACAAACATCTGAAGTTATGAACAATATGCAGGTTGCTCCACCTACTGAGGTAATCTCCAGCTGGCAGAACGTGTACATTTCATGGCTTGTGTTCAATGGAAGCTTTAAGCAACAAGCAGAATATATAAAATAGAGGCAATCATCTTGCTAGGGGCCACATCCCTTACACAAAGACCACTGACCAGTCAGGCACTTGTTAGGGTGCGCACTTATTGAAACACCCATAATCTATTGCATGTCTCAAGAACCAGATATGTGGATCACCAAGTGATCCATCAAGAGCAAGATTAGTCACCAGAGAACAAAATTGGCTGTAGATTTTGAAATGATAAATCAAGATTGTTGTCAGTATATGCTTGAAAAGAATGCAGACTTTTCAGGGATGAATGCTATCTTCATGTTCAATCCATATCCAAGAATGATGCAATGTGAACATTTGTGCTAAAATTTCTTTGCCTTATGCTTTATCCAGGATTAGGACATCCATACTAAATAGTTCATGGAAGTATAGCAAACTACCCATTAATGTTCAACAGCACTTTTGACCTGCTGTCTATGATCCAGTAACTACTCAAAACTGAACTTTTCATAGATTATTAAAATCTCTCCATATTTCATCATATATATAGTACAAATAATTTTACAACAATCCATAAATGGATCAAAAGAACATGAAAATTGCAAGTTCACAACTATGATGCACTCCCAATAATATATTAAAAAACATTACTACATTTCAATCATCTACAACAAAATTTCAGAATAAATGAACATTCTAATACATACATATTAGTATTTATGTTTTAAAATAACAAGTTCAGAAACTAGTAAAATCAAAGATATCACTTTCTTCAAGAATACAAGGGCAACCGAGTAATACCAATACCATCATGTTTGCTGTTGGCATTGCAACATTAGCTACCTGTTTAATGAGAAATCAACGATTTGGGTTTTTGACAAGCATTTTTCCTTAGTATAGCAAAAATTATTGAAAAGCTTGAAATGACAAAACAGAATAAAATAACAGAAAGAAAAAGTTCAAAAATACAAAAAATCTATTATTTGTATATTATAAAATAAGAATAAATTTTGTATCAGAAAATATGAAAGTGTGATCCCAATTAAAAGAAAATAATAAAAATTTATCAAGAATACGAAAAACTGTGCTTCCTGGTAGCAGATGAAGAAAACAAGAAATGTCAAACGGTTGAGTTTTGGTCATTATATTGGAGTGTCCATAATATCTTCATGAAAAGAATCCTTCAACAGGAATGACAAAAATGATCACATCTGAGAATCATGTTTGAACCCCAAGGTTCTGAACAATGAGGAAAGGCCAAACAAACCTAACTTAATTGTACATTGTACATAGTCTTCCAAGGAGCTGCATATTGAACCAAAGCAAATTTTAGATGAACAATCACAAATTTTAACCATCCACCTTAGATAATCTTTCAGTCAAAAGGAGGCTGAACAGAGTCAAAGGGCATTATACATAACCAATATCTCAATCACAATGATTTAGCAGTTATACTTCATGAGCTCGTATATCTCTACTTGCATAATTACAAATAGAAAGGTGCTTGCCTAGTAGCCGTATAGCTGCGCAAAGTGTCCCCCCAGTCGCCACCAAATCATCAATAACCAATGCGCGCTCACCTGGCTGAACAGCACCAACATGCATCTCAAGGCAATCACTTCCGTATTCGAGAACATAGGCCTCTGAAATGACTTCACCTGATTATTTGATTTCAAGAAAGTTAGAAAATAAAAACAGAAAGTACAATAGAAAAACAGTTCCATTTAACAGTTTTAACAAGTTCTGAAATTTAAAGAAGCCATGCAAGATTGCACCTTTAATGAACAGTATAATTTTCACAGAACAATTCACACAGTTTTTCTTTTCTGGTTTAGTGGTTTTCCCTTTTCGTGTTTTTTGTCAAAGAACGTTTAAGATATATAATTAGCTGAATTACAGTACACAATACTATATACCAAGACGGAAAGAAGAAATTTGTTTAGGCACCATTTTGTGTATGTCACAAACTAAGACTACTTCTGGAACAAACCTTTACAAAATGTAAAATGTCATCCAATTCATCAAAACCTAAAGCTATGTAGGTTGTGGAATAGAGGAAATTTTGGTAAAACTTGTGATAACACTGTTAGAAACAGCACAAAATCCAAAGCAGTGATGGACATTCCGAGAATGCACATAAAAGGATCTGAGTTGCAGAGGACTAGTGTGATAAAGTTTCAACCTAAGCTTTTAATTTTTTACAATGATTTATACAACAAGAGGAAGGTCTAAATTATATGATCGTAAGTCTGAGAATTTTATAAAGGATGAATGAAGAGAAAACATGTGGACCGAATACAATCTCAATATTCTGACAACATATTTTTAATAGAGCAAATGCTTAAACAATTCTCCATATACATAACCCTTTAAAGTATATTGCCATCTTGAAATATAGAGTTGTTCTCAAGGTTGTTAAAATAATAATTTGTGCTAAGTATCTCAAAACTGATAGCCACGCTACAATCAAGTTAAAAGTAGAAAAAACATGTGGGCCACCATGCCAACCACAAAATATTTACATAGCCTCTGTCCCTTGTGGATTTCCATCCAAATCAGGTTTTGCATGCAAAACCTGGCTTGAAACCCAAAAACCAGGTTTTCAACCTGGTTTTGGGTGTCATCCAAACAGGCCCATAAGAGATGCAGGGTTTCATCTCATCTTGAATTAACTAGCAAATAAAAAATATCAATTGAACCAGAAAACAAATACCTGGCAATTTTTTTGGTTTCCGCAGGGGTACAAACTTAGCACCTAAAGCCAGAGCAATTGAAGGACCAAAGATAAATCCTCTAGCTTCAATTCCTAGAAGAAAAGTTAAATGTTAATTATGACCACTGCATAATGACCATTTCCTTCAAAAGAAAAAGAATATCAATATCAGTGGATAAAATAAAACTTTGACAATAAATCACATTACTCATAACAACATACCATTAACTCATCAAAGACATAGACATCACGATTAGAAAACCTTTTTCCCCGAAAGAAAGAAAAGATGATTTATTTATCAAAAGAAACATTAGACAAATATTTCAATGGGTTTGGTGACAAGGCATCACCCAACCACAGTCTAGTGAGTAGTAGACATGAGAAGAAGGTGGGATAAAGCCAGATGAACAAATTGTTTGATCAGCTGGATTTCAGACAAAGTGATACATCAGCCATGACCTTTTTATGAACATTCTAATATCAGAAAAGTCTTCCTTTAATGTACAGGGATTCCCTTTCCAATCAAACTGTCCACCAGGATGTTAACAACCAGCATTTCCAGACAAATCTTGATCTCTTGTTTCTTCTGAATTTTCTGGGAAGGCAAGAGGCATCCCAAAAACTGAGACAGAAAGTGGAGCACTCCCTCGCAAGTAATCTCTAAAAGAAACTGCAACTCCAAAACCAGTGAATTATAGATTTTTTATTATCATTTATTAGTTATTTAGTTGTTCTGTTCTATGTTGCGCTAAGGTGTTTTATATGACTACTGAGTTGCTATGTCACACAGATGCTCCATTTTCACTTCTGCACAATGCCTCCTCATAGTTTGTATTGGAAAATTATGTGAAAATGCCATATCCATGTGACATAGCTGAGTGTAACCTTACTATTCCATTCAAACAACAGGAATACTGCCTTCTACATCAAAGTAGATTCTTAGGCTTACTCTGATATGTCCATTGGTCAATCTTTGATTAGCATCAACACCTGTGAGATGGTAACATAGCATCTTCCATCGTGACTTCATGGCTGTTCCTTTTAGGTTTAGAAATCTAGTACATGCATTTGTTGTCCAAGTTGCACTATGACCAACTACTTACCCCTTTTACTTTTTCAACTCAATATGCTTGCCAATATACTATGCTTATATTATCTTCATTTTCCAATGAAATGCTGTATTTTTCTACTCATAAAGATGGTAATAGATCCAATAACTATTAAAAGAAAAGTATCAACATTTTTGTTATCTCTGATTTAGCCAAAGACCAATGGGAAGTTCTCCCTTGTGGGCATTCATCTAAGTAGTCAAAAACGCTAGTTGGCGCCTAAGCATCAGCCCCCTAAAAGGCCTAGTCAATGCCTGGTGGGACTGGCCGACCTACTCAAGACCAAAAAAGAACAAATTAAAAAATTACAATAAATTTTTTAAAATAATATAAAATACATATTCAACACAATTTATGAAGCTAAACAACTAAAACTTTAAAAAAAAATCATGAATGAATCTAAACAATTAAAACATAATTACATTTCTAACATTCAACTTCATCTAAACCAATGTTATCGAAAGAGTGCCCCCGAGGCACAGGCTGTAATGAAATATAAGCTCAGAAGAGAGATGCCACAAAAGGCTATAGAGATCTCAACCACACAATAATGAAGCCACTAATGGGCAAAATACAAAGAACCACACAGTGCTTAAGCACAAGATCACAATCAAGAACACATAAAATAAATAATAATGGATTTATAAAATGCTAAAAAGCATTACCCCTGAGAAGGGGCAATGGCCCCAATTTATACACCAAAGAGGACCAAGGGGGCTCCCATAGAGCCATTGGGAGCTCCCCAACTGTCATATTTATGACCATTGGGGAGGTTCCCAACAACTCTATGTCTAGAGACCAAAATGCCCTTGGTCAATAAAATAAAAGAAATAAAATTAAAAGAAAAATACAATGTAGTCCCTAGTGGACTGTTCTAATTACATGTGATAAAAAGACAAAAATACCTCTGAAGGTTATAACAAATTACAACCATATACATACATACATATATATATATATATATATATATATATTTAAAATATATATACATATATATATGTGTACATTTTAACACCCTCCCTCAAACTTACAATGAGAACACCGAAAGATTATAAAGGAGAAAAATAAAACAAGGTTTAAGAAGAGCTTTGGTGAAGAAATCAATAAGATGGTACTCTGATGTGACATATGGCAGCTCAATAATTCCTTTCAGATACTCATCACGTACTTAGTGGCAGTCCATCTGAATGTGTTTTGTTATTTCATGGAATGTATGATTGCTTGCAATATAGATTGCACTTTCGTTGTCACAACACATCTTCGAAGATTTAGAGATAGAAACTCCCATGTCTTGGAGAAGAATCCTTAGCCATACAAGTTTCATTGTTGTCGTAATCATTGCTTGATATTCGGACTCAATTGAAGACAATGAGACCTTTTGTTGTTTCTTGCACCACCAAGAAATTAAAAAATCTCCTAAGAAAACACAAAAACAAGTAGTTGAGATTCTATCATTTGAATTACCGCCCCAGTTGGCATCAATATAAGCAATTAAATCTAAAGATAAAGAAGAGGATAAAAAAACCCTTTTTAGATTGTATATTTAATATATCAAACAATCATCATAACTGCACTCATGTGTGTTGTGGTATGAGCATGTTAAAACTGACTTGTTGTATGGACTGCATAAACTATATCAGGTTGGGTGACAGAGAGGTAGGTAAGAGATCCAATCAATTGGTGATATGGAGTAAGGTCTTCGAGCAGTACATCATCTTCAAGTCTTAATTTAGCAATTATGACTTCTGAGGTCTCTACCTTCTTTTCATTAGAAACTCACATATGTCAATAGCTAATTTCATCTGAAAGAGAATATATCCTTTGGGTGAGAAAGAAACCTCATTTCCTTAAAAGTTATCTCAAAATACCCCAAGTCAGACATATCAAAACTTTTCTTTAAAACAGATCTAATTTCAATAACTCCTTTGTCGTTTCCTATTATGATTATGTCATCAACATATAGAAGAAGAATCACAATCTTAGTATATGTTTTCTTGACAAAGAGAGCAGTGTCAGTATAACAAGAGATAAACCTCAAATTAATCAAAACATTACTAAATTTATCATATCAAACCTTAGGAACTTGTTCAAGACCATAAAAGGCATTTTTTAGCTTCAAAATTTTACCATTAATATTAACCCCCAGAAGAGGGTCCATGTAAGCTTGCTTACCAAGTTTTCCATTTAAAAAAATATTTTTAGCATCTTGTTGATAGATTGGCCATTATTGAATAGAGGCAATAGCAATTAAGGTTCGAACACTAGTCATTCTTGAAACAAGGGCAAAAGTTTACTCATAGTCTATTCTATATTCTTAGGCATATCCTTTGACAACTAATCTTGCTTTATACCTTTCTAATGATCAATTACTTTTGGTTTTGACTTTAAACACGCATCTACATCCTATAGGTTTCTTGCCTAGACGAAGATCAACTATTTCTCAAGTGTTAGTTTTCCTAAGAGCTTTAAGGTATATTTTCATTGCTTCATTCCAATGAGGATATTGTTTGGTATCAAGATAATGAGATGGTTCATAATAAGAGTAAAGAGTTATTCAACATACTCTAAAGCATGGTTGTCAGTTGAGGAAGCGGGAGCGGGAAGCGATACGGGAAGCGGGAGCGGGAAGCGAGGCACTTTCAAAATTTTAGGAAGCGTGGGACCACTTAGGACCGATTCGAGAAGTGTCTCGGAAGCGGCCTAGGAAGTGTCTCGGAAGCGAGGGGGAAGCGAACAAAATAAAAATAAAAAATACAAAAAAATTGAAAAAACAGGGGAAGCGTGATGGGAAGCGTGCTTCCCATTAAAGGGAAGTGTGTCCCCCATTAAAGGGAAATGCGCTTCCCAAAAAAGGGGCGCTTCCCCCCCCACGCTTCGGAAGCGCAACGTTTCGCGCTTCCCCCCACGCTTCGGAAGCGCGACGTTTCGTGCTTCCGAAGGGCGCTTCCCCTTTTAGCTAGGCCCTTCCGGTAACCCTGCTCTAAAGTTAGGAGAAAAAGAGTTATAAGATACAAATCTACTAAGAGCATTAGAGATTCAATTAAATCTCATAAGTTGGGATTCCTCTAAGAGCATGTTTTGAGAGAACTTGTCAAGGGCACATAGATGATCACCTTGTCCACGCCAAACATAAACATGCATATCATTAGATGCATTTTAAAATTTTTATTTAACCTTTCATTTTGATGACTTACTCCATCAACAACCGGAAGTTCATTACTAGAATTATCATTCAAACAAGAATCAAAGGCATCATAAAGTTAAAGTCATCATGTCTTGGTAGGAGATCAAATAGAGATATATAGTCAATTTCTTCTTTAGTTCATTTGTTATCAAATTCATTTTCATTTTCTAGGAAGGTAACATCTTTAGAAACATAGAGTTTGTTGTTTATTGGGTCAAAACAACGATATCCTTTTTTATTTTTCCAATATCCCAAGAAAACGCATTCAATGGCTTTTGGAGATAGTTTATCATTTTTATGAGTAAGCATGTAACACTTACAACGAAAGATTCATAGTCTTTTAAAATCGAGAGTCATTTTAAAAAAGTTTTTCAAGCGGAGAGACATTTTGTAACGTGGATGAAAGTACTCTATTTATTAAGTTGAGGTTAAAATGGCTACGACCCAAAATCTTTTTAGAATATCCCTAGAAATGAGAACAATTCTAGTGATTTCTACAATATGTCTATATTTTTTTCCACTAACCCATTTTGTTAAGGAGTTCTAGGTCAAGACCTTTGATGACAAATGTCATTTTGCTGTAAGTACTTTTGAAAATCATTTGACATATATTCACAGCATGAATCCGACCTAAGAATAGATATGTTACTAAGAAATTTATTTTTAATCATTGTATGAAATTCATTAAAGAAAGAGAACAAATTGGATTTAAGATTTAGAAAGTAAACCCACATGTAACTAGTGAAATCATCAACAAAAATAACATAATAGGAGTAACCTCCTTTTAATATAACCAGTGAAGGGACACATACATCCGAATGCACTAATTCAAAAGGTTGAGTAAAAATGAAAGATCTATGAGAAAAGAGAATAACTTTCATTTTTCTAAAAATGCAATCTTTACAATATATATCATTTTTCATTACAAATATTTTCCAAAAAAGGAAAGAGATACATCCTCGAAAAAACAGGATGCCTAAGTCTCTTATGTCAAGTATTAATGTTTTCATCTTGTACATAATTACAAAATGACTTGGGTGAAAAAGACAAAAAATCCATAAAGTAAAGATCGTCTCTCCTATGGCCTTGCCCACTCAGATTCCCTGATTGAAAATCCTGCACGGTGCAATCTTTAGATGAGAAAAAAATTTTACAACCATGGTCAAAAATTTGAGAGACGGAGAAAAGAAATTTTGGAACAAGAAATCTTTGAGAAGATTTTGAATCAATAGTTCCAATACTATTTATTTTAAAAGAGGTTCCATCGGCGGTTGAAACATAAGATGAAATAGAATTACTGCAAACTTCGAAAAGGAAATTCTCGTAAGGGATCATATGAAAGGTAGCACCCGAGTCAAAAATTCACATACCTGGAGGAGATGAAGAAGATGTAATGACGACACCCGAAGTAGAAGATGATTTGAGGAGTTGTTGAAGTGCCTCTGATATTTGATTAAGAGTGTCCTTGATATCTCCTTCATTCTTACTAGATTTGCTATCTTCTAGTGAGTTTCTTCTTGACATACCTCGGCAAGAGCATCTTCAAGAAGCATATCCTTAGTCCTATGAAGAAAAGAGGACCTCATTTGCTCAAATTTCGTTCTTAGACCATGAAAGAATTAGAAAAAGTGTCTATTCTCAATTTGTTATCTTTTAAGTTCAATATCTTCAACAACCGTCAATTTTGGCTCAAGAAGTGTCAATTTGTCCCAAAGTGGGGACAAAGCACTAAAATAAATGGTTTTGATCTTTTCTTGACAAAAATATTGTTTAGCAAGATCTGTTTGGGTACGCATACCCTTAAGAAAGAAACATGCTTCATTGGCTCTTCTAAACTTAACAATGTTGACACATATTTTTATGTCAACATTCTTCATGAACCATGCCAAAATTTTAGCATGATTGCTTTCCCAATCTTCTACATTTATTTGATGTTCATGTCTCAATGCCTTTTTCAATTTTGGTAAGCTTCAAAGAGAGTTAAAGAGTAGTATCCATCACAAATCCCCAAAGGTTCTTGCCTTTGAGGTGATTCTCAATGGCCGAAGCCTACATCATGTAGTTTGATCTATTGAGTTTGAAGGAGAGCTCTACTCTTGATTCATGCTCTATGACAAAAAAAGGGGTGGGTAAGAAGAAGAGTAAGCAACACACTTTAATCACGAGCACACAATCTTCTATCACCACGAACAAAGCTTCCAAGATCAAAAAAACCCAATGGGATCTTATACCATGTAATGAAATACAAGCTCACAAGAGAGATGGCACAATAGGCTATAGAGAGATCTCAACCACACAATAATGAAGCCACTAATGGGCAAAATACAAAGAACCACAAAGTGCTTAAGCACAAGATCACAATCAAGAACACATAAAATAAATAGTAATGGATTTATAAAATGCTAAAAAGCATTACCTTTGAAAGGGGGCAATGGGCCCTATTTATACACCAAAGAGGACCAAAGGGGGGTTCCCATGGAGCCGTTGGGAGCTCACCAATGGTCATATTTATGACCGTTCAAGAGGGTCCCAACAACTTTATGTCTAGAGACAAAAATTCCCTTGGTCAATAGAATAAAAGAAAAGGAAAACTTAAAAGAAGAAAAATACAAAATAGTTCCTAGTGGACTGTTCTAATGACATATGACAAAGACAAAAACACCCCTAAGGGTTATAACAAATTACAACCATATACATATATATTTTTTAATATATATACATATACAATAACATATATATATGAATGTGTGTATATATATGCATACATTTTAACACACGCCTCGTATCAAAGTGCGCCTTGGACTAAGGCATATGACTCAATCAAATGCGGGTCAAAGCCCCCATTTGACCCTAAATATGAAGGGAGGCCCAATACTTAGGGCACTCTCCCCTCTTTCCCTCTCGTCTCTGCCTCTCCCTCTCAGTGTCCCTCTCGTCTCGCTCTCTCCCTCTCTTTTTCTCTCGTCTCTCCCTCTCCCTCTCATTTCTCGCTCGCCCCCTTTATCTCTCCCTTTCATTGTCTCTCTCTCTCTCCCTCTCTCTTTGTCTCTCCCTCTCGCTGTCTCTCTTGTATCTCGCTCTCCCTCTCTCTATCGAAAGGAAGAAGAAGACTCGCTCTAGCTCTTTGCCGACATGTACACTCTTTGTCTCTAGAGTTAGTTCTAGTTTTTTTTTGCTTGCCATTCTTTCTTTTATGTTAGCCATTTGGGGGGGGGGGGGGTCTGCTAACACAAGGAGTGTTGACCTTATTTTTAGTACTCTCTTTTGTTTGGATAAGATCACATTTTTTTGTCCCTACATGCACATTCATATGAAGGTCGTAATTCATGAAGAGGAGTTTTCTAATTATGAGCAGCATATTAGTATATTACTAATAATATGTGTCTCAAGTTGTGATTGTTATATTTATACCCTAGTCAGCAACAATATTAAAATTTGAAAAAGAATACAAATAATAATGAAGTAAATAAATAATATATTTTATATTGTTTCTCTTGCAAAAATGTAAAGTATTTCTTTTATTTATTCGTATTTTAGTTTTTTTATGTTTAAAAAAAATGAGGCTTACGCTTTACGCCCCGCTTCAGTATTTGGTGGAGTGCCTCACTACGCCTCGATGCTTTTCACAACATTGATCTAAACAAATATTTGTTTAGCTATGTTGCCTAGAGAGGCACAAAAGCATAAAAATATTTAAAATAAAAACATAAAAAACATACAAATAAGAGAAAAAATGAAAAACCTAAATATTTCAAAATACTCAAACAAAACATGATTATAATGACTTCAATATTATAAAAGAAAATGTAAAAAAACAACCTTGGTGCCCCTCCTCCGACTTAGGTACTTGCCTAGGCACCTATGAGGTAGACTTGCACCTAGGTAGTCTAAGCGGCCTAGTCGGGAGCCTAGGCAGGATTTTAATTGCATAGGAATTCATAAACAACCAACCAATATGATAGCACAATTGCCAACTCAAAATAATGCAACGATAATGTTAAAAGGAATTACGTTGACAATATCTTATTTTCTTTTTACATTAAACCACTTAAGTTCAATTGCTTTAAAAGAATGAGAATCCTTCCCAAATTTAACCAGGACAGATGGGAACATGCACTTTAAATATGTTCATGTATATGTGGTACTCTTGATGCCTTTTTCTTTTTTCTTTTTTCTTTTTCACTAAGCAGCATCTTTTGATCTTTTCTAAGATGCCAAATTTATTCCAAATCAATTGCAAAAAAATAATATAGATTACACAATTCATGGAGAATACCTTTCTGCACTACCCTGCAAGCATGGATTTGAGATTATACATCCCATACAAATTCCCAACAAATGAAGAATTCCATTGTGGATTCTTTTGTCATGCCTGCAACAAATTGATCCTATATAGCTTATGCACATCTACTCCTTGCTGTAGCTTATTTCACCCATATTCCTTTTGATGCCTAAATCAGATCGATAGACTACAAATGTTTGCAAGAAAATAAACAATAAACTAAGTGTAGAATCGCATGCATATATTTTTTCCTCCTTTTGTATTTCCCAGTCACACAATTGAAGAAACGAATTTTGCTTTCGACTAGATTTTGTTCCATGTTTTCCAACACCTACGGCAGTTTGGTAAATAGACAACACAACAGCTCCACCCTTTGCATGCAAACACATTGTTCCATAAACAACACAAATCAACAAATGCTGACCTTTTCTACCTTCCATTACTCGCCGACAAAGATGAATATGCCCTTTACGCAGTCATGCAAGTCCATGCAATTCGAAAAAAAACTTCAGAGGCAGTTGGCTCGTTGAGTCCCATCGAATAATGAATTTCTAAGTCATAGGCCTAAGAATTTACATGATCCGATAGTTTTTCACAGTGATCATACATTCGCACGCATTTATTTTCACTAACATCCTCAAAATCCAAGCTTCCTTACTTTCAATCACGAAACAAGATCTTAGATGATACGCAATCATCTGCATGATCATGAAAGCAAAAATAAAAAATAAAACATAATACAATAAAATAACAAGCAGTTGCAGCAACGAAACTCCCGGCGAGCGGATAAAGCAAAATACCCGCGACGACAGATATCTTCATGTCTTTATACCGGTCGACGAAGAGATCAACGACGTTTCTGAAAGCTTTGGGACGGAGGAGCAGCGTAGTGATGTCCTGGAACATTATTCCTGTCGGAGAGGATCAAAATGCACGCAGAAGTTCAGGAAAGAATGAATACAAACGAAACGAAACGATAAGAAGGAAAGATAAAGAAAGAATGGAAGAACTAAGAAGCAGAATCGAAGAGCAGAGGATGACCTGGCTTGGGAAAGTGAGGGACGACTCTGATCGCGTCGAAGATGGTCTGGAGACGAGGATCTCCATCGGCCAACATTTAGGGCTAGGGTTTCAACGGAGAAGAAGAAGAAAAATCTCGCTCTAGTTCCCTCCCTCTGCAGAGAGGCACAGCGGGAGGAAAGGGTTTCTCAAAAAAGGAATTCCCTCGCCAAAAATGAACACACCCAACCGGCAATTTTCACCCTGGCGGGTTCTGTCTAGGGATTTGTTTATATAGTGTGACATTGTTACTTAAATACCCCTGAATTATCTTTGTATTTTCCTTTTCATAATACGGCGGTGGGTTGAGCACACCTGGCCCGGTGCTTGCACTCGAACCCGGTTGCTTTCAGGATGTACCTTACTGCTTTCACCGATCGGTCCTTATAAAAACAGGGATGCTGCTGGTGCTGGATTACCCATAGTTCCAGGAAACGAAATGGATACGGGAAGGATGCGTGAAGCCCGGAAGCGAGTGTTAAAAAGCAGTGTGAACCGGAACGCACGCGGGATTCGCTTTGAAAGCAATTGTGGAAGAGTGTGAAAAGCTAAAAAGGAAACGTTCAGGGAAATAAGGGGAAAACGAGAGAAATAAATATTATCATAAAAACACGCACAGAAAAAGTAGGAATTGAAGGGGAAACAGTGGGAAGCGTAGCGCATCTCGCTTCCGAAGCGTGCTCCTCCCCTATAGGGGCGCTTCCAGTGACTATGGGACTACCCCAGGTTTACATTGTAAGGAGGCTGCCCCACCAAGTGATATGTGTCTCTAAGAAGGTTCCTCTTCGATTTAAAAAAAAAAAGTACTTAATGTGAGAATAATTTCTATAACACGGTTGCTGACACCAATCTTGTTCTCGAAATCTTTGTGATGTTTTAAAGAACCTAATTTTTTCCATAAAATTTGGGTTGCAAACGGATTCAGGAAGAGGGTTTTGCAAATTTTGGTTGTCCTTGATCCGATCCGACTTCTCAATGTATTTTGGGATCCAAAATCCAAACCATTTACATTATTACATATAATCGTAGAAAATGATTGGTATAAATAAAATATGAATTATATGATATATAAATCTTAATAAAAGCCCGAGCAATGCAAAAGCTCTCTGATTGGATATCAATAAAATCTGATACATTGAATGATGAGACAATTTAATGGAAACTAAACTATTATTTATCATGATACGAGACTAATAGATGCAAAACTCCTAAAGAACAAGTTTAATAGTTGCTAAATACCGATACATTAGTGAGTGAATTCACAGTGATCCAATGATTCCGCTAACTTAGTGCGCAAAAACAATCAAATATGAGACTAATAGATGTGCAACTTCTTGACTACGTGTTTAATAGTTGCCAACTTTCTATTAAAAAGTGAGTTGATTTAGAATGATCCAATGATTTTGATTACCTCTCATTCAATATCATCACATCATAGAATAAGAGATGAAGGTGCACAAGTTTATTAATTGTCAACCTCTTATTCAATTGGATCACGAAAACACTTTCTTGAACATTTGTTTTCATTAAGATAATATTTGACTTTGCAAAACAACGATTAAAACTTTAAAAAACATGTTCAAACACATAAAAAAGCTAAAACTAAAACATGTAAAAAACACATCTTTACAAATTAAAAACTTATGCACTTAAAAAAAACAAGTTGTGAATGTTGTAAAAATGTGAATCCACTTTAGGCAGGAGATTTACATCATCTTGGTGAGAATGTTGCAGATCCACGCAAAATACCTCTAAAGAGTAAAATGGTCTAAAAAAAAAGTTAGGAATCGTTGTTTTCTAATAATCAGAGAATTTTGGTGAATTAGTAGGTATTTTGGTGAACGCATCAAATTTAGTGGACAGCATAATCATTTTATATTGTTTATTTCCGGCTTGAAATCCAAACCGTTAACATTCTCATAGTTATGCCAATCAAATATGCTTATCATAGTCTTTAGGTAGGTATATATCTGGTCATTTTGACGTTAAGGCTTGGTTCAAGGTCAGTATCTTTGAAGATAAATGGAACTAGTGCTTATGGGTGGGCATCTGGCTAGGCTGCTTATAGGGCACCAGTGCCTTAGCTAGTCAATAGGCTGAACATCCCAGTCAAAACACAAATACGGGTCAGGGCGGTCTGGCCCAGCCCATGTTTTTTCTTTTGAAAAACATGGCAACCTGTTTATGGGCTGCCCATTGGTTGAATCCGTTTGGGTTGGGCTTTGGCGAAGGTTTTGACCCCTTGGTTGGTCTGGCCCTTTAAAGGTTGGGTTTGACTAGCTTCTACCAATGGCTGTTTAACCCCAACTAATGAACGGGCTAGGACAAACCATACCAGCCCATATCTATGCCATAGTGGTACTTTAGGGTGTGTTTGACTCCCTGTCGACGTTAGGACCTTTCCCAGGACAGACAGGACAGTTGTCCTGTCCTGGTCCTTAACGAGAAACTATACGATACTGTCTCCCGTGTCCTTTGGTCACGTCCTTGTGACAAAAGCACATACTGTTGGAGGGAGTTAGGACAATAACAGTATTAGCAAATTCGCAATCTTTAACTTTTGGGGGCGATGATTTTCACAATCTTTAACCATTAACAATTTTACTATTATTTTTTTTAAGTGTTTATAGAAGTGCTTCATGGAAAACTAGGGCATCTTGTGTTTGTCAGATGCTTAAAAATTCAAATTTTCTTCGATCATTGGGTGTAGATAGTAAAAAAAAAATACATTATTATTTTTTCTGTATTGAATTCAAATTTATGTGGTAGGACTCAAATTAAGCATGATATTCACTAATGAATATGCCTTCAAATCCGGTCAGTCCAAAAAGATACTCTTTTCAAGTAACTATATACTTAGGGCCCGTTTCCATGTCACGGAAGGGGGAGCCTCGGTGGAAACGAAAACCGTTTTCGCAAAAAACCTAAAGGCAGAGTCTATTTTGGCACGTCTGTCCGCGAAAATGGTGGTTTTCTATGTTTGATTCATCACTGTGGGCTCCGCAAAAATGCACGGCCATCGATGCATTTTTTTGCGAAAAACACCTATTTTTCATGACACACAAACGTACCCGTAAGGGGGTGTCAATCGGTCAGGTTTGGTTTAGACCATGTGTCCAAACCTGACTTGGGTCGTGTCGGACTCATCATAAGAGAAAACCACACAGGATCGTATAAAAATTACATGAACTATACCCACCACCACAACAACAACAACTACGCCTTCATCCCAAAACAATTGGGGTCGGCGATTTGAACCAAAAAAGAAAATCATTCTAGGTCTTCCACATGAATCCTTCTCCTCCAATCATTTCTATCCAATGCCATGTCCTCGGTCAGGTTCAAAGCATTCATATCCTTTCCTATTATATCCATTCAAGTCTTTCTAGGCCTACCCCCGACCTCTTTTAACTAATATATTTTCCCATTTCTCTATCTTCTAACTATACCCAGTAAAATAATATATTTTTATTAATTTTATATATTTTTATTATTTTTACATGTAAATTTGCAGATCTTAATCAGAATTTGTGTAGGCCAGGGTCAGGTACCGGCTCCATATATTAACCGAACCCCTCGGGTCTAATTGGGCCTTCTAATTTATCACCAAACCCTGATCCTATAGGGTTTGGTATAGGTCGGTTCCGGGTCAAACCCGACCATTTGACACCCCACTGGGTCACCGTGCGACGTGACTCGTGCAAAGAGATAAGTCCGGGGTTTCCCTCTCCTTTCTGCGCACGCACCTTCTCGTCGGTCCTCGGTTTTTCTTCCGCTCTCTCCACACATCACGTCACATGCCCTCTTTCCCAATCATATGGGGTAGATCCCACTGGCCCGCCTTTCCCGTTCCGACACCCTTTCTCCATCTTCCTCCCCCTTGCGAGTCCCGTACTTGCAGGCTCGATTGATCCGCCGTAATTCGTCGACACTTCTAGTTTCCGAGTTTTTTTTCCGTTGGTTGGTTGCGAGAATTTTGCCGGTGAGTTTCTTGTTCGCGTTTTTTTCTTCTAGTAAAATATTGTTGTTTGTGCTCTTGAGCTAGTTTTGTTAGTGTTTGGAGGCTGCGTTTTCTTCCTAGGTTTCGTGATTTTGAGTGTTCTGGGTTTATGTGCTTTTGCTTTAGTGGGATCGATTGGAAATTTCTCAGTGCAAGGGAAAACGAGGGTTTTTTCCTTTTATTTTTCGTTCTTAGAATAGTGCTTTAGGTGCTACTGTAGTAGTTGTTTTTTATTTTTTATGATGATGATAATCGAGTTGTTGGGTTTTGGGGGTTAATGGTTCTTGTTCTATAAGTGGTGATATTAAGGTGGTATTTGGACGCAACCACCTAGCCAGATAAACGGGAGAAGGTGGGATGTTCTATTATTAGATCATAGTACAATTTCCCACCTTATTCTGTTTATCTGGATAAGTGAGTGCATCCAAAGCACCCCTTAAGAGACTATGTTGGGGGAAAAAAGATGATTTTTTTTCCTTCTTCCTTTTTTTTTTTGTTGAAATGTGTGTTTTATCTTTTTTCTGATAGAATCAGTGTTGGTGTACATGGTAGTCACAAGCAGCGACAACCAAGTCAATGGGATGACTTTTTTTCTTTTTTGTTTTTAAGTCAATGTTTACCGTGTTGGTAAAATTAGTGGTGATATATAAAGTAGTTAGTGACCGGAAATGATTTGCTGGTTTATGCTTGGAAGATATGTTGGTTTTCAATATTATGTACCTCTCTGGTGGAAGCCCTCCTGAAATCTGTTGGCTAATTTCCATTCAGTGCAAAGGATGGCCGAACAAGTTACTTCATCTCCATCTGTGGACTCTTTTGAGTATGTGCTTTTTGACGGAGATCCTGACAACATGAGAACTGTTGTATCTACCTCAAGCCACGCTAGCCCTTGGATTGATCCTGGAGTGTTAAAGCTCACTCACAGGATTGGGAGAGGTCCTCTTGGTGATGTCTGGATAGCAACACTTCATCAGTCGACAGAAGATTATGATAAGTATCATGAAGTGGCTGTGAAAATGTTGAATTCCATTAAAGAAGATCAAATGCAGGCTTTCATGCTTAGATTTGAAGACGTGTTCTTGAAATGCCAAGCACTGAAAGATGTCTGTTTTCTGCATGGTGTCTCAATCAAAAGTGGAAAGGTGAGTTTTGCTTGATGGAGTGCTAGTTCAGATAATTCCACAAATTGCAACGTTATCACTTTTTTCTGCCACAAGTTTGATAAATTGGTGTTTGATATAAATACCTGTATGAGCAGATTTGCATTATTATGAAGTTTTATGATGGCTCGCTAGCAGACAAAATGGCTCAATTTGAAGGGGACAAGCTTTCCGTGGCAGATGTCTTGAGGTGATGCGTTTTCTGAGTGCATGCAACTTATTTCTCGCAAATGAATATGCATACTTGATGTGAATAGAACTTAAATTAGGAATAAAAACTATGACTATGCTTTTACTTTTTCACTTTCTATTTTGATGTGGTTGCAGTGGAAAATTTATCGTTTACATGTGACTGTTTATATTGGCTAGAATTTAAACAAAAAAATTTGGGTGCATATTTCTGGTTGTTTGCTGATGGTAATAGTTGTTAACAAACTTATATCAACATATCACATCATGGAGTAAAGTTTGTGTTAACACAAAAAAGGTTTGCACATTGGAGTGAACATGGTTCTTTGGTATATTTAGGTTGAATCCATATCAAGAATCCATGCATCTTGTACTTGTTATTTCTTTGTAAGCACTGATCTTTATCTTGTAGTTTCATTGGTCAACTACAGATTCCCATATATCTGCCCTAATCTTTTGGTGGCAGAGGTTTGTAGTTTCATTTAACCATTTATTTTGGAATGTATCAAGTTTGTATTTTCAATTACTTTCGGATGTGCTTTGACTACAGAAAAGCTCGGAAGATTTTCTAGTTTGAGAACAAGCTAGTTCTTTGCACTGAAGAAGTTCATAGCCAAGCACAATGTGATTCTGAATGTGCCCAATCATGATTTTTCAAGTCCAATATCCTACTGAAGTTGACTGCTCCACAGCATGACCCTGATGTTTTCTATTATTTGTACTGATTCACTACCATAGGATAAGCACATGAACCAGATTTAGGTGTAGGTTGAGTTCTGGACCTTCATATATGCCGAGGTCTTGCATGCAGCTGAGAATGGTGCAGTAATGCTCTCATTCATTCAATAACCTTCACAATTAGTTATTTCCTCCTATGAGTATCTTTGTAAGATGGTAGTTAATAAAGCGTCGTTTACTACAGCAGCGAGGTCCCTGATTTTTCCCATCTGGTAATCTGATATGTCTGAAACTCTTTGGAGAAGCTTTCTCTGAAAACAACATTTTTTCAGTTGGGAATATCATGGCTGCAAGAGGGTTACAAATGATGAAGGCATGGTATTTAGTAACAAATGGCACTTCTACATATGTAGTTCTTGTAGGAAATGATGTTGCATCATGATGTGTTGAACCATTTCTGTGGAAAACTGTGTAGCGTATTGAGACATTCTGCCGCATTCTTGGTTACCTAACGAACAATAAGCAAATATATGTATTAATATGTATGAAACCTTTTACACAATTGTTGCAGCTTATGCTCATGAAGCTAAGCATGACATGTGATTAAGTGGTGGAAGCTTAGATGAAAATCAGTTAGATGGTTTCAATTGCGTAGTCAGTGTTAGTTTTGCAACCTTCAGTCCGTCCCACGTTGGAGCTGCAAAACAGAGAGAGGTAGAGGAAGGGAGAGAGAGGTTTGGGAGAAAACCGATACCCTGCTGTACATGGGTCGGCTGCTGCTGTGTATTACTTTATATTAACATGAGATTACAAACAAAATTAGGGTACTAGAATACCCTTTTTACAATAATCAATATTACACAATGCCATTAATGAGAAATTGGGTGTCACGGGTCTGGATCTTCAGATCCAAGACCCGTAACCAGAGAAACACTTTTTTTCACCCTCCCTCAAGTTGTGCATGATCTTGAATCATGAACTTGCCTTTTAACGTCCAAAATCTGTCTTTAGTCAATCCTTTTGTAAATATATCCGCCACTTGATCTGTAGTTCTAACAAATTCAGGCTCAATCTCTTTCTCTTCTACCTTTTGTCTCACAAAATGCTGGTCTATTTCAATATGCTTGGCACGACTGTGATGAATTGGATTAAAAGACATACTAATGGCACTCCGGTTGTCACATAAAAGAAGTGAACGAGATATCGATTCTCCTACTTCTGTCAGTAGATGTCTAACCCAAGTAGCCTCAGCAGTGGCGGCTGCCATTGACCTGTATTCAGCCTCTGTACTGGATCTGGCAACAACCTTTTGTTTCTTACTACTCCAAGAAACCAAATTCATCCCAATAAATACACAATAGCCGGATACTGATCTGCGTTCATCTGGATCTCCCGCCCAGTCCGCATCAGAATAGATAGTGATCTCATGTGCACTTTGCCCATTTGTATTTCGTTTATATATGAGACCATCCCCAACCGTTCCCTTGAGATATCGTAGTATCCGTTTAACTGCTTCCATATGCCCTTCACATGGGGCATGCATAAACTGAGAAACTTGATTCACCGAGTATACTATATCAGGGCGAGTAAAAGTGAGGTATTGTAACATACCCACTATGCTACGGTACTGTGTGGGATTATCAAATGGATCTCCATCTTGAGAGCTAAGCCTTTGATGAAGAACGCTAGGAGTGCTTAAGGGCTTGCAGTCTTTCATACCCGCTTTATTGAGAACATCAATAGTATACTTATGTTGAGTGAGAGTCATTTCTTCAGAGGAACTGTCAACTTCAACTCCAAGAAAGTACCGTAGTTTGCCAAGGTCCTTCATTTTGAACCTCTGATTCAAGAGATGTTTGACTTCTTCAATGTGATCATTGGAACTGCCAGTAATGATGATATCATCCACATATATCAACAACAGAGTAGTTGTGTCTTGGTCCTTAAATATAAATAAGGAGTGGTCAAGAAGAGATTTCTTAAAACCATATTTTTGTATTTCAAGAGAAAAGCTGTTAAACCAAGATCGAGATGCCTGCTTTAATCCATATATCGCCCTTTTTAGTCTGCAGACATATTTTGTAGGATTACCTTCTGCGTAACCCGTGGGTTGTTCCATGTAAACTTCCTCTCTCAAATCTCCATGAAGAAAAGCATTCTTCACATCAAGTTGGCTAATGGTCCATTGGTGTTCAATGGCTAAAGAAAGTATGACTCGGATTGTCCCCATTCTCACCACTGGACTAAAGGTTTCATCATAGTCCTGTCCTTGCTCCTGTGTAAAACTTTTGGCCACAAGTCTCGCCTTATATCGCTCTATAGTCCCATCTGGTTTATACTTTATTTTGTACACCCATTTCGAACCAACAACATTTTTGTCAGGTGGTCTTGATACGACATCCCATGTACCGCATTCATGTAGAGCTTCCATCTCCTCATTCATAGCTTCAATCCATCTTCTGGAATTTGATGCTTGAGAGAACGTTGTGGGTTCATCTTCTTTATTCAAGGCTGTTAGAAAGAGTTGAAAATCTAATGAGAAATTTTCATAACTGACCCACCTTTCAATTGGATGGCGAGGACGTGTGGATCTTCTAGTATCAACAATGTTGGATGTTGAGGATGTGTCCATGTCTGAATCAACTATAGTGGGTGACTCTCTTTCTCGTCGAGTATATACAAAACCTCTATATCTTCCTGGATTCAAGATTGAGTCTGTATTTTCATGATCAATTATCCCATCAGTAGACACAGGTATCTTATCCTTTTGAGTGCAATTTGAGCAAGCATCACTAGCTTCTGTGAGAAGTTTATAGTTCAACCAAGGATAGTAAGTCTGAATTTCATGTTTTGATTCTGAAGAACTATTACATTGACAATCAAAATTCAATTCATCAAAGATGACATTTCTTGATATTTTGATGCGCTTGCTCACCGGATCGTAGCATCTGTACCCTTTATAGTCATCGGCATAACCCACAAACCTGCACTTCAAGGCCTTGTCCTGAAACTTATGTCTCTTTGAACTGTCAACATGAACATAGCATAAACAACCAAACACATGCAAATCATAGTAGTTGGGGTGAATACCAAAAAGAGACAAGTAAGGAGACTTGTTTTCCAAAATAGTCATGGGCAATCGATTTATCACATGAACTGCAGAATGAAAAGCCTCTGTCCATAAAGTGATCGGAAGATTACTATCATGCATCATGCTCATCGCACTCTCAACAATATGGCAATGCTTTCTTTCAGCAATCCCATTCTGCTGAGGTGTGTGCGGGCAAGACACCTTTTTCCTTATCCCATTACTTTGAAGAAAGTTAGTAAAGTCAATGGAAGAGAATTCACCTCCTCCGTCACATTGGAAACTTAGGATGTTTTCAGAAAATTGGTTTCTGACAAAGGAATGGAAGTTACGGAACAACTTGAAAGTCTCAGATTTATGTTTCATGAAAAATATCCAGGAATAGCGAGAATAACTGTCAACAAATAAAAGATAGTATCTAGTTTCAGACATAGAAGCAACTGGAGCAGGCCCCCAAACATCAGAACAAATAGTCTCAAAAGGTCTTGAAGCTCTTTTATTGATAGAATGAAATGGTAAAACATGACTCTTACATAATAGACAACTAGAACATTTGTTGTCATTTACATTTATTCCTAAACTTGACTTGGGAATGAGGTTACTTGAAACAAACTTCTCAATGAAATTATTACTGCAGTGACCTAGACGACCATGCCAAAGGTTTGGCTTATTGATTTCAGAGACACTAAAAACGCAGGTAGGATTTTCAGAAGAAGACAATGATGATTGGAGCTTCAAGTTTGGGTCTGCAGAGCGAATATGTGCTGAAGGATCTTCTTGAAAAACATACATATTGCCTTGCTGTTTCCCTCTAGCGAACGTCTCCTTCGTGCAGAGATCCTTAACAAGAACAGAAGAGGGAGTAAATTCAACTGAGGCTTTGATATCATCAACAAGTTTAGAGACTGAAACAATGTTTTTCTTGATATTAGGAGCATAAAGAACATTTGAAAGATTGATGGAAGATTCAGGTAAGGGTATGATGGAGTTTCCAATATGTGAAACAGAGTGGTGTGATCCATCTCCAGTAACTATACTACTTCTACCAATGTAAGGAACAAGTTTTAGGAGCTTACCTGCATCTCCAGTAACATGAGTCGCTGCGCCAGAATCTACGTACCAAGTGCCTTGTTCATTCTGTTTCAGATTCAATTCTGCTAAGGCTGACAATAACAACTCCTTTACTTCTCCGCTGGTCCTTGTATTGTCTGTGCCTCTTTTTGCCTCAGTTTGTGTTGATTTTCCTTTATTTAGAGGATTGAACCAGCAGTTAGCTTTGATATGCCCCCTTTTATTACACAGAAAGCAAGTAGGAATTGGCCTTTGTCTTTGTGGATTGGTATATGAGTTGGGGGTAGGCAATAATCCACGACCTCCATGACCACTTCTACCTTGTGCTCCTTTTCCCTTGATATCATAGTTTCCTCGTCCTCGTGCATAAGTAACCCCTGTAGCAAGGACTTCTTGTGCCCCAGTATGCATAGATGATTCTTCAGAAAATCCCTTTAGATTCATCTCATATTGTAACAATTTTGCACGCAGATCTTCAAAATTGGGCAGCTCGGGTAAACATAACAGAGAAGTGACAATCATATGATAGTCGTGTCCCAATCCACTGAGGGTTTGTTGTACCAAATCCTTGTCAGAAACTGTACTTCCAACAACTGGTAACTGATCTATGATGACCTTCATTTTGTTCAAATATTCCATGATGGTCATGGACTCCTTTCTTAACATTTGAAATTCTCTTTTAAGAAACATAATCCTGGCCTGAGAAACCTGTGAGTATGTCTGAACAAGTCTGTTCCAAAGTTGCATGGCAGTGCAGTCATCTGAAATGGCTACAAGAACCTCTTGTGAGAGTGTTGATGTAATATAAGCAACAAGCGCTTGGTCTCTTTTCATCCAAGCCACAAATTCAGGATTTCTGACATATACGGTAGTAGATTCCCCTTTGCTGTCCCTTTCTTCTTGTGATATGAACTCAGGAGGAACTGAAATGGATCCATCCAGATGTCCAGAAAAATCCTGACTCCTAATAAAAGGTATGATTTGCCTCTTCCAAGTCAAGAAATTTCCATTATTTAATTTTTCAGACACAAGTTGGCTGAGGAAACTTGAAGAAAGAACTGACTGGTTAGGAAGAGAATTCATGTTTCACAGAATGAAGAATGTATTCAGCACAATCTGCTTACACCTGCAGTTCTGTAAATTTTTTTTTTTTTTGCAGGAACTAATTCAGATCGCTGATACGGGACAGAAATTTAAAGACAATCAGATTTCTGATTTGTATATGAAATGGAATGTCGGATATGAAAATCCAAAAAAAATGTGCATATGTATTCCTAATGTCGGCTTGTTAATGGCTGAATGAGGGAATCTGGGCTGAAGCACTCAAGAGATAAAAACAAACAGTGGCGAAACCAAGGTTCGACCACCACCAACGTAGGAGAAAAAGGAACTGTAGAAAGAAAAATTGAGAAAAGAAGAGAATGAATCCAAAGTTGGCTGGATGAGAAAGGAGGGGATTTCCAGAAACCGAAAAGAAAATCTCAGTTGTCTGGATCAGTCGTGAACCCAAGAAGAGACGAGAAACAGGCTGAGACTGACTAGGTCAGTCATGATTCCAGAAAAGAATAGGGAATAGGTGTAGGATCTGCTGAGACTGATTGGGTCAGTCGTGAATCCAAAAAGAAAGGAAAACAGGAACAGCCGTACCTTTTTTTTTTTTTTCAGACTTTGGAAGAGGAGAAGAGGATCTTCAGACGTGTCTTTTTGAATCGATCCCAGTTTCAGCTGAAACGTGGCTCTGATACCATGTTAGTTTTGCAACCTTCAGTCCGTCCCACGTTGGAGCTGCAAAACAGAGAGAGGTAGAGGAAGGGAGAGAGAGGTTTGGGAGAAAACCGATACCCTGCTGTACATGGGTCGGCTGCTGCTGTGTATTACTTTATATTAACATGAGATTACAAACAAAATTAGGGTACTAGAATACCCTTTTTACAATAATCAATATTACACAATGCCATTAATGAGAAATTGGGTGTCACGGGTCTGGATCTTCAGATCCAAGACCCGTAACCAGAGAAACACTTCTTTTCAGCCAGCATAGGGTACTTCTTGTTACTAATGAACTGACTGATGGTGTAAAAATATGTAGAGTAGGATTCATTGGTCCAACCATGTAAATATTAATATTTCAAACAATTCTCTTTCTCTTCATTAAAGGCAGTCCAATTATCAGAGCTGATAGACTTGTATGTGTGCTTAACAAGATTAATATTGAAGTGATTTTTTGGTTGTTAATTTTGGTTTGTTTATTCCCACCTGTTCTCATATCCATATTAACAAGTTCTCACATTGCTTTTAGAAACATTATATGTAAAAGGTTTCTTCTTTAGGTGTCCTTGAAATTTCTGACAGATGATGTGGTCAGTTTTTGTTACTATTCGATTCTTTTACCTGTTCAAAACAGCTGAAGGAAATTAGTTCTTTTTGCTGAGACTTCTCTGGTCCTATCATTGTTTTTTTTCATACTTGATTGAATGGATAGGATCCAGAAACTTAACCTCTGAGGCCTGTTGTTTGTCAAAACATTATGAGCTTGAGCTATGACTGTGAAGGTGCAAGATTTATATTAGTCATGAGCATTGCTGAATTTATGCATGTATATCACATGTTGAAAAATTCTAAACTTATGTTTAGCAGGAAAAAATGTCATAAATATAAAAGAGTAGTGATATGGTATCCCAGATAGAACCTGAATATCACACTTCCATACTTTGATTCTGCTGGTTGTGTGATTCTCAGGGATACTTCTCGAAACAAAAAGGACGTGATCCTGGGAAAAAGCGTTCTTGAATTGCACGCGACATGGTTGTGTCGAGAATTCATTAATCGATATAAAAAGAACACCAAAGGAGAAAAAAATAGCTTATTTTTATAGACTACATAGCCAAAAACGTGCCTAGATGCAGGCCTGGTGCCTAGTCTCAGGCTGCTAGTTGGTCAATGCCTAGTCAACCGACTAGGTTTGCCTAGGTTAACTAGTATACTGACTAGTGGACCTCGACTAGTCGGTGGACATTTCTGTCCACTGCTTTTTGGGTGCTTCTTAACCAAAATAAAATGTGGAATGTAGGGTTTTGCACTCCCCCCCCCCCCCCCTCTCTTCTTGTTGAAGATCCATTTTGCTGGATTGTTTGGCATATTCATTATCTGTAATTTCTCTTTAATTCTGGTAATTTTTATAATTTCTCTGTATTTGCTCTAATGGCTACAATTTCTGTAATTGCTTTGCAATTTGATGTAATATGAATATCTCTGTAGTTTCTGTAATTCTTTATAATTTGTTGTAATTTCCCTACTTTCTGTTTTTTTAGGGTCTCAATTATGCTGACTAGTCACACCTAGGTGCCAGCTAGGCCTTTTAAGGGCTTGGTGCTAAGGGGCCGAATAGCGCTTTTGACTACATAGTTTGTAGGCACCTGTGAGACTATGCAACTGATAACTCTGTTCTTGCTGATTCAAACTAAAAAAGTAGTGTTTTAATCTCAAAATTCTTGCACAAATTTTTATGTGCCTTTGTTTGTCAGTAGCTAACAGCATAATATTTATGTGCCTTCATTGTTTCACATTTTTTAATTTTGACAGTTAGCTATGTATACTATAAAACTGTTTATGTAGCCCTTATTGATATGCAGTCAATTTTTTTTCTCAGGTATGGTATTGACTTGGCTCAGGGGATTTTAGAACTGCATTCAAGAGGTATCTTGATACTTAATCTCAAGCCTTCCAACTTTCTTCTCAATGAACATGACCAGGCAATTCTTGGGGACATTGGACTTCCTTTGCTACTTTTTGGAATCCCACGACCTAATTCAGACATGACAGTAAGGCTTGGGACGTCAAACTACATGGCCCCAGAACAATGGGAACCTGGTGTAAGGGGTCCCATATCCTTTGAGACTGATTCTTGGGGATTTGGTTGTAGCATTGTAGAGATATTGAGTGGAGTAAGGCCTTGGTCTGGAAAATCATCAGAGGAGATCTATCATTTGGTTGTGAATAATCAAGAAAAACCAAGCATCCCTAGTGGCTTACCTGCTGCAATTGAAGATGCCATCAGTGGATGCTTTAATTATGACCTGCGTAATCGACCATTAATCCGAGATATCTTGCATGCTTTCAGAAGGTTAGTGGCATTGCTTTACTTTCGTTGTTTTTAGGTTAGTGGCATTGCTTTACTTTCATTGTTTTTTTTATCGATTTTAGTTTACTTCATGGAGCTTCTGCTTGTTGACAATGATCTAGCATATTAGGTTGTTATTCACGAAGATATGTATGCATCTTGTTCAAGAACTACTCTGCAGTCTCCCTCTCCCTTACCAACACAATTCAAGTGCCGTTCTTGACATGATATGTGTAAAATTTATTCATTGTCTTGATGAAACATCATAAGACCTGTCATAGAGGAAAGAAGGGATGGGAAATGCATCTATGCTTATGAAAGCGATGAAGTAAAATGGATGCTAGAGTGTAGGAAAAAATTCTGTGGGCTAAACATTTTCTAACTTATTGCGGTGGTGCCTTGTCTTGGTACATGCTGCCAACTTTTAGGGGAGAGGTCTTTGCTTATGCAAGTAGCCACAATAACCTGATATCTCATATCGAAGATTCGTTTTTATATTCAGAAAATGCTGGGAGATGTCCGTTTGAAAAGGCATACGTGTAAATATGTTATAGGAGATTGTGGGCTTGCATTCTTATAATGAACATCAATAAGTTCAACTTTTATAACCAAGGCAATGCTTTGTCTTGAATAGCGTTCACTGTTTTTTTGTTAAATAATTTTTAGAAAGTATTAATGCATTTGTGGAGTCTTACCCATAGTTACCAAAGCAGGAAGTGAAAGCAAGAAGCTATTCAAGAATCATAAGTGGGAAGTAATAGGATTGAATTTTAAAATGATTCAAGAAGTGTAAAGTGGGAAAGGAAGCAACATTGATTTTTTTTGGCAAAACGAAATAGGATTTGTGTGTTGGGGTGGCAAAGTAAGAAAAAGATTTCTGTCGATTCTCTCGTTAATTTTTTTAATATAACTTCTTTATTTCTCTTAGAAAAAGGAAGAAAAATATAAATGTGAGACCATTTTATTAGAATGAACAACATGAAAATACACACGTAAAATTAAAGAATAATAACTCTGTGTTCGATCTTTGAGACAAGAATGACATTTATAAACAGTGAGCTCACTTTGTATGTCAAAGTATTAAAAGTTATAAGGAAAAGTTATATAGCATTGACACATCTTACAATGCCTATCACATATGAATAATACCTTTTATTAACCAAAGATTTAATAAATTTATGCATCAATTGCTTCAAAACTTTCGATACCTTCATGTTAGGAACCGCAATTCCTGAATATAGGACATTAAGATTTCCAGTAATGGGATTCATGATTGTTTTCTATTTGTTTTGGTTGTGGTTGGCTTCCTGCTTTTGAATTGGGCCTCCTAGCAAGTGGGCTTCCTACTCTACCTAAGTGCTTCCAGTAACTATTTCTTTACCTCTCAAAAATCTAGGGATTTTTTAAAGATGTTGTGAAACAAAGTATTACAATTGAATTTAAAAAATGGTTAGGTGTAATGCAGTTGGTGAGCTTGCTAATGTTCAGTGATAGCTGCACGCATTAGCAGCACACACATAGACGTGTGCATGCACACATAAGTTTAATGTTATGAATGTTTAACTTGGGAAGCCCAGTTACATCCTTTATAAACTGAACAACAGCTTGTTCTTCCCACAAAAACCATTAGGATGCATTTTTTATTTTCTGTACTTTGTGTATTTACTATAGGGTTCGAGGATGTTCCTGTCATTTGACATCATCTCCATGGGAAGCATTTCTGTGGTTAGAAAGCTTGAGAGCTAATTGCAGTGAGGCTGCTTTTTGATGTCAGGAAACTCTTTATGCTACTCATTTGATATCCTTGTATTGCAGACATTGCTTGTGGTAATAACTAAGTTCAGGGCCTTTGCCATCTTTCTTGAGTAAGGGCAGCTTTTGCACATGGTAATACCATGAAAGTATCAGGATGTTTCTAACAATTTTCAGTTAGCATCAGGAATAGAAGAAAACTAAGAAGCAAAATGGAAATGATAGTAATGCTGATTAAGCACCATTTCAAGTGGAAATATGAAATTGTTCTGACCAGGAAAGTTTGTAACTTTGTAGGTACTGGTGGATAAAATGGGATTTTTTGGTTGATCCCTTGAAATATTTACCTTAACGAGTTTAACAATTGGCAACATAAAACATGTGGTATCTGTGTCTTCTATTTAACATATACTCTTTATAATAAAATAAGTTTGATAAGTTTGATTCTGTGGTGGTGCTGCTTGTTGCTCAAAGTGCTTATGTCTTTGTGAATTTCTAATCAAATGAAAGTAATTCTTGATCATCAGGTTGGGATCGATGTAAACCAACCTATTCTATATACAATTCAGCATGCCAAAACAACTTGTTTAGAAATACAAAACAGCCAATGACAAATGTCATGATATCTCCTGCTCTCCCATGAAAATCTATTCTGGTTTGGGCTTATTTTTTTTACTATTTATAGCACCATATTACCAAATAGGCCATTAATATTTTAATATTGCATTGAGTGTTGTGTGGATATGACTGTATATTGTGATCTCCATAGTTTTTTAGGTGAACTTGTATTAAATTAAGAGATTTTGATCTTTAGACATGCTTTTAAAAGAGTGCAAAAATCAATGGCTTATAGGCATAAAAAAATTTCACAATCAGTGGCCCATTTCACCAAGATCTATTTTCACAGAAAAGATTTTGATTTTAACTTCCTGGCTCAGCTCCTAGCCTTATAGCAGCTAGACAAATGCACATGCGCTTCAGGCAACAGGCAGTGCCACCATAAAATCACACATATACTTGCATTCCAACACACACATACACAGACATAGAGAGTAAAGTGGGGTAGGATATCAGACGATATCAGACGCTTTGAGCTGATTGCAATTGATTGAATCATTGGCCATCTTTGGGACATTGAGTATCCTACCTTTCTTATAATTTTAAAGCATATTATTTAGAGATGAGGGGGGATAATTAAGGCATAAGGAATCTCATTTGCCTTTTCCACCAGTGATCAGACTAATTGGATAAAACTGAACGAAAATTTATGGCAATGTCAATTGACTTTCATGTCAAAAGATAGATGAACAATGACGCAACCTGCTGATGGGGCTGATGTTTATCATCCCCTAGTACGTTTCTCTGTTCACAGTTTGTGTACTGGTTATGTGAGCAGTTTTCCATTACTTGCATGTAAATTACTGCCGCCTTTCAGTGTCTGATTTTCTTGCATTGGAACTTGGACCAGCCCAAGTGCAATATATGGTGATTGCGGGTGGATTAGCATTGGAAACAGACTAACTATGGGCAGGCCAACTACTTCACATTCCAATAAATGGTTACTTGGAAAGGATCACCTTCAAGTTGGTGACCTTGTACGTTCCAGAAAGTCATGTTCATTTAAACAGGAAAGCATGGATATTCCAGAGGTTACGGTGGTTGGTGTGGAAACTGATAGTAATGGTGATGGTTTCATACTTGTAAGGGTTCATGGGTTTCATGATCCACTGAGGTTGCAACCCTCAACAGTGGAAAGGGTGACCTTGGGTTTTGCAGCAGGGGACTGGGTGCGAATGCGTGAGGAAGACAGGAAGAAGCATTCTCCTGTGGGCATACTTCACTCAATTGAGCGTGACGGCAGGGTGACTGTTGGTTTTATTGGTATGGAGACACTTTGGCGTGGGAACTCCTCAGCGCTTCAGATGGCAGAGACATTTTATGTGGGTCAGTTTGTGAAGGTGAAAACAGATGTGTCATCTCCAAGGTTTGAATGGCCGCAAAAAAGAAGAGGTAAATGGGAAACAGGGAGGATATGGCGCATACTACCTAATGGATGTCTTGTGGTCAAGTTTCCTGGTCGCCTGTTCTTCAGGAAAATGGCAAGCTTCTTAGCAGATCCAGCTGAGGTTGAAGTTGTGTCATTCGACAAGTGTGTGGGGATGGTGAAGAAATACCAGCACCTCGAGGACTACCACTGGGCAGTGAGGCCCATGCTCATTGCCTTAGGGTTGCTAACAGCTCTCAAGTTCGGCTTCTTTATAGGAAAGAGCGTTAGGGGTTCAAGGAAGAAAGATGCTAGAGTTTCTGCTCAGAGTGAAGGACTCCAAGATGGGCAGAATGATGCTAATCCTGCATGGCTTCCATCATCTGTGGCAAATATTCTCTTCAGAGATGGTGTGGCCATTTCAAGATAGCTTTCCGGTTTGCACTGTGCCACACTTGGTGCTTTCAAAACTTATTTATAGTTTGGATTGTACATAAAGAAATGTGGAGTCAATCATAGCTGTTATTTTCTGCTTTTGTAAATACCTAAATCCGTCTTTAGTATGCTTGTATTCCACCTTCTAAACAATTCAAGCTTCAGTATGTGCACCTTAAAACAAAGTTTTTTCTTAAAGTCAGCACAGGTACTCAAAGGCCATCCTGGAAGGGCTAACAATGGAATTAGCCTGTAGCTTGATCAAAGTGATCAGGATGGTGACTGTAGTTGGCAAAAGTTTCTTCAACATGTTGGTACAGCTACAGTTTTGGAGTTAATGCTCATAAGAAACAAAACGGAGCTTTATCTGCTCATAATTTCTTTTGTTCACAGTATGGGAATGAAGGGCTTTCTGTGAATCAGTTATGGTTCTCATAGTGTCATTGTATGTAGTTCATATGTTTCATCTCCCTTTCGGGATGGACTCTATGTCTCATTGATGCTTCATCACTCTAATATGCATACATCTTTCTTGATATCAAATTATTTATTGATGGGTCGAATGGAATAGCTGAATGGTTAGGTTGCATTATCATATCTAGGGGGGGGGGCGCGGTTTACCCCAGTTTGCTTATCATATAAATAAATAAGTTTATATGATTTGACATCGTGTTGCTGTCATTTTTAGTGAGCTGGGGTAATGTCTAGTTCAGAAACATATAGAATGATAAAATTCATGTAAAGAACGTGAACAAAAGCTGAATATAAAATTGATATAAATATCAGCAAAATGCAAAAGTTGAACTGAAACCCATGAACAATTTTATGTACTGTTATGTGGTCCAGAAGGGAGAAAGGAGGAAGAAGAGGAAAAAAAAAAGCAAGTACCGTCATTCTGTCCTAGACTGGTTCTCGAGTTGTGGATTTTGTATGGTCCCACTTAAGGACTATCATACATCAAATGGATCCTTGATCTTATAGCATATTGCAATGCTTGAAGATATCTCTCACATGGGCAATGAATTCTGTTAGCCCGCCAAAGCAGCAATGAATCGGTTAGATATATACAAGGATCGTTGCATACAAGTCATGGAGTCGTGCAGTCAAAGCTGAGAGCCTAATAACAGGTTTTGTCTTCTCAAACTCCACTAAGGTTTGCAAGGTTCTGAAGAACACTAGCTGCTGTTTCAACTTCCAACTGAGCAACCTCAACTTGAAGCCTCTCAATTGCCAACTAACATTTTTATCTCCGATTCTTTCCTCTACAAGAATGTGCAGTCTCCCCTTGTCTGGCAGGAGCAGTTGGTGCACGTCACCTTGTGTTGGGACGTTGCAAGTTCGAACCCAAATGGTATGGTTGTATAACTGGTAGGGCTCTACCTAACCCCAGCTTTCTCTGTCGAAAAAAGAATGTGCAGTCTCTTGATGCATTCTACTTCCTCACGGATCTTCTCCTGTAACTTTTTAAGTTCCTTTTCTTTTTGAGTCCCATCTTTCAAGCACTGGTTTTAGCTCTTCTTTCACAGTGAGAGGGCTCTCTGTACAACTAGCAGTTCTAATTCTCTCAGTCTAGGGGATTCTATTGTCATTTCAAGTTCAACTGTTTTTGCGTTACTGGGACGCTACATTGTTTGGTCATCTGTTGGTGAAACATCTATATCCTTTCCAAGTAAATGAACTTCCAGGCCAGAGGTAACAATCATCCATTGTGCAATTTGGTGCACAACGGACACGGGCTTCTGAGTATTTTAATTTGGTGTCATCTTCTTGAGATACTTGATTGGAACAGAGGAATAAGGCTAACACCATTTTGCTGGAAGAACAGTTTGGTATAATCGCCGGGATCTTCACGGTTTCATGAGAAGCTAATAGTTAATGGAAGTGACATTTTCATCGAAAACTCTTGAGTGATAATCTTCCCTGATAAGGCGTGGTAAATCACCTGTGTAGGCTGAGCCTTAGTTCAAGCTGCATGGACTGAGTATCCTGTCATTCATCCATAAGCTTATCAGTCAACAGGAGAAGCTTATCTTATTTTCCATTCATCAGATCCTTGCAGACACCATGCCTGGTATGTTTGTCCACGAGACACGCTTGTGACATGGTTAAAACCGTGTCAGACTTGGTCAAAGCAATTTGAGCCATATTTTTTGTCAAAAAAATTACTGAAAAAAAGCTTTTGAACATTTATATCTTTTTAAAAGATATATGTACTTTTTTTCCCCAAAGCTTGGTATGACGTAAGCCCATCAGACCAATGGCTAGTTTAGAAATCCTGCCATTCTCGCTTTATATAGATGAGAGCGTTCTTGCAGCTTGCCATTTTGAGCCATATGAGAACAAAACTTTCATGGGAGGTTATTAGCAGATCAGACAAGCCATGGGTGAGACTTCTTTATGCAAAGGGTCCCTAAGAGGAAATGGAAGGGATCTTGGTTTTGGAAGGGCATAATGTGGGTGTTAATGCCATGAAAAGGGACGCAATTTGGAAAGTGGGAGATGGCCAAAAGGTGGAGTTTTGGTTGTAAGGATCTTCATAATGTTCATGTTGCTAATCTACTTGATGTATTGGTTGCTCCTTCTTGTGCTTTGATTGGTGGTGCTATACAGGTGTCAAATGAGGTTGTGAGAGTCTTGGAGGACCAGTCATGGGAGTGAAAAGATCAGGTGCAATATGATTGCACAAATATTTGTGCATTAAGCACCTGATCACCCACAATCTTGGGGATAGGCCTCAGTTGTGGGGCCCAAGGCCTGATGGAGGGCAATCGGGTGCTTAATGCACAAATTTTGTGCCATGTGATTGCACCTGATCCGGATTCATCATGGGATCCAAACAAGGAGGATGTCTTTGTTTGGAAAGGCTCTTCATGGTTGCCATTGTCACTAAGGAAATTATTCTGTCAAAAAAGAAGAAAAGAATGTTTATTCAAACAAGGAAATTATTCTGTCAAAAAAGAAAAAAGGAACCAACCAAGGGAAACTATATTTGCCATTGTCACTGCAGGAGTGTTCAGAGACTACATGGTTGACTGATGCAGCAGAGTTTTAAAAGACTAAGCATGCAACATGCAAAGTCTATTGATGATAAAATAGGAAAGCACAAGGCATTCAACTGGTGGCATTGGAAAGACTATAAAAACAAGAAAATTTGCAATCAAGTTTTCTCCTAACCACAACAGAGCCAGCATCTTACTATGACATCTGTTGGAATGTAAATCTTTCTAAAGCTCAAGATATACATTTTGATTTCAAATATAGAAAATGAAGAAAAAAACATCTGATATACTTTATACCAATCAAGATAGAAAGCTCTGAGGCATACTTAAAATTGTACAGTTTCTTCCAATTTTGTGTTTTAACTGCATACATGGTCCCTGTGCCCAAGTATAGAACCATAGATGAAAGCTTGGATATTGCATCTCAATGCAGCCCTTATGCTGCAGGATCTCTCATAAACAAGAACACTAGTATAGATACATATATCTGACGCCCAACAGAGGGTAGATATTAGTCCTCCATTTTTCCCAGTTGCCCATCTGATAATTCCTTTTTCTCATGTCAGTGTTGCACTAAAAGTATGGTACCAGTGTTTTTTAAACAATGTCTTAAATTTTGATTCAGAAACATTTTCCTGTGACTAATATACAGTTGATCTATCTCCCATCATGCTTACCAGTGTGGACTGCAGAGCTTCTGACACCTCTTGCTTGTATGTAAGAAACCTGCTGGCTACCATCTGTTTTCTGCCTGCACCAACTCTGCTGAAACGACTGGCTGGGGAATGACAAGCATGCCAAGTCATTGAGATCTTGCAATGGAATTAACCATTTGACAATCTCATCCATGGATGGCCGGGATTTTGGATCCCTGTTGAGACAATGGTAAGCTAATTGAGCAACCTTCTGGACACCTTTTACAGAATAATTGAGTTCCAAACGTGGGTCAACTAGCAGGTGTAGCTTTCTTTTATCGCCTAAATATGGACGGGCCCATGCCACTAAATTCTGCTCCCTACTTGGCCGTTTCTTGTCCACTGATCTTCGAGCAGTTAGGATCTCCAGCAACACGACACCAAAACTGTAAACATCATTCTTTGACGTCAAATGCCCTGAACAAAAACAGAAATTGCAGAGGAAAGATTAGCTTAACCCTTATACAAATCTAATAAAAAAAACATTATGCAACTCAAAAAAGGAAAAATTTCATCTATATGATTGACAAGAGAGGCATCCATAAACATGAAATCAAGCAATATTGAAACTAAAATATCTAATGAAATTCCATGGGCCAAAAAATACATTAAAGCTGAGCAGAGTACGAGCATTTCAAAGGTTTTACTGTTCACAGCAACACCAGTCTAGGAACAAAAGATAATGGGAACTATAGTTGAGGATTCAATATGTAATTGAGATGAGGAAATGATTTATACAATCCAAGCTTCTTTTTACTAGGAGTTTCACAAACTGATAGAAGAGAGAAATCATGCATGCCTAACTTGACATAACCGCCATAATGGGCCTTCACTGCACAAGTATTCCCACTTTGACGAGGTTTGCACGACCAAAAAGTAGCAGTCTTCCTATGGTAATGGTACTTGAGAAGATTAAGGTAAATGCCAGATTCATGACCCACCTATGGCCAATTAATTTAGCGCGGCACAGAAAAATAGGAAGTTTGAACAAAGCCCATAATATACCTGATGGACCGGCATTATTGTTACTTTTTGTGTTATGAATCATCAATGGAAAACTGTATCTTGTAATAGAACCTGGTATACATTTGATGACATTTTGACAAGGGGTTTTGAGTATTAATTTTATTGAATGTTTCTCATATTTGTCAATATTTACTTATTGCCAGTCAAGTACTAAAGGTGAAGCAGGAAAAAACTCTGCTTTATAACCACACATGTGGACGCACATACAAACACATAAAGGAGAAAGCTAGAGGACATGCTTCTAACAGGATTAGTGGGGAGTTCAATTTTATTGGCTTCATAGGGTGCTGGACACTGTCAGTGCAGTAGGTTCATGGCCTGTAATGGTTCATAAGTTGTTCATAATACAACATTAACATGCTCTGTCCATGACACAAACTCCCCATCTGTTATGCAGTGCACATCTTGACAAAGAGAAAATCCGCAAAAGCTATGAAACAGTCTCCCGCCAATGAAAGTGGATGGTTTTGTATGAAATTTTGGCATTTGTCTACGAACCATTTTCTCATGGGAAAATTAATAATGCTTCACAAGCTACTTGCTCACCACTGGAGAGCTGCAAACTTACCATAACTAGTTTATATAAAAGGGTAAGCAGAACATCTTGCATATGCATTTTTCTTGGAAAGATAGTCCAATAGAAATGTCCTCTACAAAATTTGAATAAAGGAAATAAAGCTTGCAACCAACTACGAGATCTAGACTCTAGATGTCAAAACCTATTATCTGGTTGAGAAATTTTTGATTGTAAAAGCACCCATAATTAGCGTTAGAAATGCCATCTTGGAGATCTCCTGCTATGGGAATATCTGAGGAGGCATTTGGAATATTTTTAGCCACTTTGGCTCAGGAAAATCTCAGAAAAATCTTGGTAAAATTTTTGGCAAAAAAGAAAAAAAGAACATGACGTTTTTGACATTCGTTTGCTTCAAGTTGGAAGAAAGAAAAGTATCACCATGGATCACAATGATCTCATATAAACTCTGGTGATATCCTAAAATTTGTGGAAATTTCTAGATGTTTTTTTAAAATATTTTAAAAAAATACTGCAATATTTTGCAAAATCAGAGATATTTACAGTGGAGCTTGCAATTCATCTCATGTAGATTGCTTATTCATGGTGCTATTAGTCTCTTGAATATGCCCAAGAACTTATGAAGGTGAGCACATTTAGGCCAAACTTGCCAGTCAAGAACACTATTTCTTGAAACCTACAGAGTTGATTAGTTAAGATAACCTCTGTAATTCACTAACAACAACTAGCTATACAAATAATTATAAGAACAATCCCTGTGCAAAATTTTTACTGACAAGATTTATACGCCAATAGCTGCCATGAATAACAAATGCTTACTTTGTTTTTCTGTAAAAACCTAACCATTAAAAAACTTGCAAGTAATCAAGATCAACAGCATACTCTGAAATCTGTTCAATGTTGCAAACTTGCAATATAAGGGCCATAGATGCCTTGCTTAGTTCTTGCATTCTATTTTGAACAATCCAGGATGTGGATGCCTACCTGTCATTACATACTCAGGTGCAGCATAACCATATGTGCCAACAACTCTTGTAGAAACATGTGTTTTGTCCCCCTGGGGCCCAGCTTTTGCCAGTCCGAAGTCTGACAGTTTTGCATTGTACTCCTGGACAGAATAGTTCACATATTTTAGAAAGCAGAACCATGTTTAGTAGTTGCAATCTTTAAAAACAAGATACATACTGAATCTAGCAGAATGTTGGACGTCTTGAAATCCCGATAGATGACAGGGTTGGCACCTCCATGGAGAAAGGCAAGGCCTTTAGCTGCACCAATGGCTACCTTTAACCTGCTGGACCATGAAAGAGGTAGAGACCCTGAAAAAGTTCCATAAATTATAAAACTGTCAGTAGGCATGGAAAATTCATATCATTGTTCTACATTTAAATATAATGTTGGATCAAACGTATCCATGATTAGCTGTTACATGGAAGTTGGTTACATTGCAGTTCCAGAGCTCCAAAAGTGGGAAAAGAAGGATTTTTTATTTGTCAACGCTGAGCCATGTAGCTTTAGATGGCAGACGACTAGGAATGTCAATGAAACAAATAAAAGACTCAAATTTAAAAGTACTGCATGAACGGAGAGGATCTTTTCAGTTGACTGAACTTGACCTAGTCATCTGCAGCAGTAGCAACTAGAATAGGACATATTGACAGCAATCGAGAAAGAGAAAGGATGGATGTCCCAAGACACGAAAAAAAATCACATAAATCTTAGTCACTGACACGAGTGGTATTTTGGACATATCACATTTAAAAGGATTTTCAAATAACACAAAAATATCATGATATTATCAAAAATCAAAATATCACTACATTGAAATATCACAATGTTATTTTGACAATATGGTGATTTTATCACAATATTTTCATAAATTCTCTTTTTCATGCTTTTCATATTCGAATTAGGATGCACATGTAAAGAAATAGGGATTCCCATGATCCCATCTAATGAGAATCAGGATTCCCATATCATGGGAATTGGGATAGAAATTCCTAAGCAAATCTGATTTTGCTTCCTGGGATCGTGGTTCCCATATAACTGGTTTTAACAGTCTCAACAATTGAAACTTCTTGACAATGACTTTTCTAGAACTACCCAATTGGAACATTAGAAAATGGAGCAATTTTTTTTTTCTGACAAAAAAAGGGAGCAAGCATTACTGTAGCGAATTCATTTGTTGACAACCTTTCTCAGGTTGTGTACTCGAGCATCACATAATAACAGAAAAGAAGCTATCTTCTTACTTCGAAAGAGATGGTTTTCAAGACTTCCACGGGCCATAAACTCATATACAAGCAATCGTTGATCATCTTCAATGCAGTATCCGATGAGTTTAACAAGGTTGGGGTGGTGTAACTGCCCAAGGAAGTTGACTTCAGCCTGCATTAAGAAAAGGGAACACGAATATTGCTGAATAAAGGAGAACAAAACATCACAAAACAATGCCATATATAGCATGGGCTTCCTCAAAAGGAAGACAACTGCTACCCACCACCCATTCTCTGTGTCCTTGTAACCCATCTGGTTTCAGGCTTTTCACTGCAACTGCAATACCTGAACCCGGTTTCACAGGGCCTGTACCATTCTCTTCTATCCATCCTTTAAAGACAAACCCAAACCCTCCTTCCCCAAGAATGCTATCAGGTCTGAAGTTTCCAGTAGCAGATTTGAGCTCTTGAAAAGTGAACTGAAGCAGACGACTTGGAGCGCTTTTTTCCTGCTGTACATTAACGCCATCGGCGGCAAGAGCCTCTGGAGGTAGTGAGAGCTCTCTGTTGCTGGCATTCAAGTATCTGGTTTCAGTGGCTGCATAAAAAGTCCAGAGAGACACTCATGAACCACCAAGTATAACAATTCACCTTAGTTTATAGTTATTTCATAAGAAGCACAAAAGATCAAAATGAAGCATTCATGGTCCAAAAACTCCAGTTGGGCTTCATCTCAGAAGCAGAAGCAGCAATACTAAATATTACACAGTATCATATGATTTAGAATGACCCAGACCGTGTTCAATCAATTCATTTGTCAAACCTAACAAGAAGAGATCCTCAACACCAAAAATGACTCAACAACCTCAACAGCCAAACTTATTTAATATACATCAGATGAACTGTAAAAACTTGAAAAAAAGGAACTACTCATAAATAAACAGCACAAAAACTCCCCAAACGACCCATTGTCCCAGACTGTCCAGTCATAACTAAAACAATCTAGCAGCTAAATTTAGCAATAAAAACCACTTTTTGAGATCAGAACAAGGATATTTAAGAGCTAAACAAATAAAACACAAGGATCTTTAAGAGAAACTGTGACAAATACAAATAACACGAGAGAGAGAGAGAGAGAGAGAGAGAGAGAGAGAGAGAGAGAGAGAGAGAGAGAGAGAGAGAGAGAGAGACCTGCATCGTAGACCAGGCTGGTTCTGGGAAGGGTGTGAGGGGAATCTTTAGAAGAGGAAGATTTGCACGTTCCTTTTAAGTGATGCTTCAGGCCAGCCCAACAGCCACACTTCTCCATCTCTCCCACCTCTTCCTTTCAAATTCATTCACAACCCGCTTTGACCACCTCAAAGAAGAAGCCCCCAATAAAAGAATTAACCAAAAAAAAAGGGAGCCAAAGATCGGGTCTTTCTGGAAGGGAGAGAAAGCATGCTAAAAGATTTTGCTTTCCTTTTTCTCTGTGCTTCTTTTGCCTTTCTTTCTCTTTATCCTTTTGGAGATGACAGGCACCATCATCACCTTCATTGTCATGATTATCATAATGATGATCATCATCAGTGACATGATCACCACAGATTACACTAAAGGAATTGGGGGAGAAATCGAGAATCCCTCCCCATCATTTTACTTCATGTGGGTCTTCTCCACTAACAGTCACTTTTCATCCTTTTCTCCATTTTGGTGGTGGGTTCCTCAGTTTTAACATTAGTCTCTCAGTGGGGTTTTTGTTTTTTTGAATGAGAGAAAAATTCTCCAATGAGGTGGTGAAGCTCGGGAGAGAACGACAATTTGCTGTATGGCCCACCGGTTAAAACCTCTCGGCGGTCCCCCCTCCCTCGCCGGAAAGGCCTCCTTTGAAGAACACACGCTTGATGCCATTTTAAACGTTATTTTCTTGCGATATAAAAAAAAAATATTAAATTATAAAATCCGTTTTTTTCTATCACGATACTTACATTTTGAAAGTAAATTTTTCGTAAAAAATGTCCGGTTTTATTTTTATAAAAATAGTCCACAAGGGGTCGGCTTTTCTGGCAGGAGTAGCTAGTGCACGTCACCTTGTGTAGGGACGTTGCAGGTTCAAAATGGTACAGTTGTATAACTGGTAAGGGTCTGCCTAACCCCAGCTTGTTTTTTTTTTTAAAAGTCCACAAAAAATCTGCTCGTCTGATAGGGTTGAGTTGTGAATGCCACCAAGTTGATGGGACATTCCTACCAACTGAGGCTCCTCTTGTCTGGTTAGAGCAGTTAGTGCACTTCAGCTTGTGTTGGGGCGTTGCAAGTTCGAATCCCAATGATATGGTTGTATAAATGGTAGGTCTGCCTAACCCCAGCTTTCTCTGTCAAAAAAACAAAACCTAATGCGTCCCTAGCCATAAGGTGGAAGCTGAGTGTACGCTCTCAGTGTTCAGGGGGGCACCTGAAGGGTTTTACCAACCCGGAGGCCAGCCAATGTGCGGCCATTTATGAAGTTTTTCCCTTGGATTATTAAAAAAAAAACTTATATATATATATATATAAATGTTATCAATTTTTACAAAAAATATCCTTTTAATTTTTTTTTTTACCAAAGGAAGATCAGATTGTTTGGTAGAAACTGTTAGTACACCTCAACTTGTGTTGGGAGGTTGCAAGTTCAAGTACCAATGGTACGTTGTATAACTGGTGGAAAACTTTTTAATTTTTAATTTTTGTTGTTGTCACTGATATTTTGCTTAAAAGTGCAAAAAATATAAACATTTTCTATTTCTCGTGATATTTTGGCCACTGATTATCAGTATGCCCAAAGCTTTTGTCTTGGAGGGTTTGGTTCATGTTAACTCGGTACTCTTTCCTCATCTTTGGTTTCAAGTGTTTGACTCGGATAGGGGTCAATGGGTTGGGTTTGATTCAGACTCAGGTGAAACCGGACTTTAACCAGATTTTTGGGTATGATATCAGGTTTAATCATGTCCACTATAAGAGAAACCATACCCGGACCCGATAAAAATTACATGAACCAGACCTGAACCATATATACCTGGTAAAATAATAATTTTTAATCATTTTTGCACTGAAAAATTATGGGTTTTAACTGGAACTCGGGTCAGGACCGGGTTTTGTATAAAATTTCACAAACTGTACCCAGATCCATGTATTAATCGGACTTTCGGGCCCAAACCCAGTTCTTAATCTGGATTTCTGTATAAAACCACAAACACAGACAATCTTTATGCATGTAGCGATTTTCTGCGTTTTGTATAGCCCGAGTACTTTACAGAGTACTCGGGCCCGATAATTGGATCAGATCGGTGTGCAAAATGGCTGGGTAAACAGGTCGGACATTGGCTAGATTGGGGTTGGATATAACTGGATTTAGCCTAATTGAATCCATAACCAAATGAACAAACCTTTTATCGAATTACATGAAACAGATTAGTTATTTATCCTAATCGGAGTCGGTTTCAGTTTTGGATGTAAAAATCTTGAAATAGACCTGATTATCTAAGTGGGTCCTTTACCTATAAAAAAGAACTAAGTGGGTCCTTTTATTTTACTGAATCCGACTAACAAATTCAGGTGGGTTGAGTATCTGACCAAACTCGATCAGACCATTCAACTAAAACTTTCAAGATAACGCGATAAATATCTTTTTTTAGAAGTAAAATAGATTTTATTTATGAATAGGGCGCAAGGCCTAGGACGATGGGAGATCGACCCCAGCCTTGCTAGAACAGATGGACAATCATTGAAACTGAAAACATGAATAGGGCGATACAGCCCTCAGAAATAGAGTACAAAGGATGACACTGAACCAGAAACCCGGCCTGGTCCAAAACCATTTTTTTTCATGATACAACATTAAAACCTAATTCTTAATTAGAGTAACTAATTAGATAAATAGTAATAAATAACAAATAGCAAGTTTCCATGCAACTAATTCGGTAAATAGTAATAGTTATCCGAGTTACTATATAATAGTTAATTTTTAAAAATTTTATATTATTAAAAAAATGAATAAATAAGTCAAGCCCATCAGGCTGACTCGGTAGCCTGCAGGCCAGCCCGAGCCTGGCTCACGTATGTAACGGGCCAGGTTTCGGCTCGGTACCTAACGGGCCCGAACTTAAAATCATGGCCCAAACCCGGCCCATGGCGAGCAGGGTCGGCTTGGCCCATCGGGCCGCCCAGCCCTTTGCCCCCACCCCTAACGGTGGAGACAATTAACCAACTTATCATATTATTTAATTAGTTACACAGATTAGAGACTTTTGTGCTTCACCCATAAAGGTCGGTTGGATCTTGACAAGAAGTTCATGAAAACCATCATTTTGCTTGGCAATTTCTGGCTCTCTTATTTTCATGCATCGAATGGGCTGTCCTTAGGGGTGAACAACGAGCTGAGCTAGCTCAAACTCGACTCATTTAAGCTCGACCGAGATGAGCCGAGCTCAAGTTTGATTCGTGAGATAAGCTCCTCTCGAACTCGGCTTGTGTGCAGCCCTAGCCCTCCTTGAGGGCATGAAAGACTTTGAAATCTCTCAATTAAGGATATTTAAAAAAAAAAATTCAGAAACAGCTGGGGATGTCAATGGACCTTCACTAGACTTCGTGGGCCCGGAACCAGATCTAACTTATGTGCCAGTACCAAGTCTGACCGGACCTACCATAGGAAAAACTACACTCAGTTTCTCTAAGGATTTGATAAACAAGACCTGGCCCATACCCAATAAAAATAACAAATTTTACTTTTTTAACATTAAAAAATTACAGATCTTTATGTGAACTTGGGTTGGACCTGGGCCTGGTATGAATTTCACAAACTATATCTGGCTCTGTATACTAATAAGATCCTTTGGGTGAAACCTGAAATCTTAATTTATCACCGAAACCCTGACCCTATCAAGTTCAGTACAGGTTGGCTTTAGTTCAAACCCAACCCATTGACAACCTTTTGAGGATGGCATATATAAGGAAGGCAAGCCATTCTTTTAGGTGATGCTAGGCTCACCGCCTGGATAATTTTCTTTTTCTTTTTTTGTTCTCTGGCTAGGCTAAGGGAAATAAACACTACACATTGGCAAGGCCTGATTGATAAAACTCTGGAATCTCCTTGTCCATTAGAGAGTACACTCAGCTTCGACCTCGTAGCAAGGGACTACGCTTTCCGTAGGTTTTGAACTGTGGTGGTCCATGTTATTGTTAGGTGACAAACCATAGTCTTCCCTAACTAGGAAGGTGGAGCCCCCCTCATGGGGCCACTACTTGAAAAAAAATTGCCGGCGAGTATTGCAAGATAATATCAGAGTGATATCCATATCAGGTAATAGAGAAGAAAAAGATAGCTGCAGAATGAACCATTTTGGTAGTGCTATGTTTCTAGTCACCACTGACCCCATGGCATGTCATGAACCACTTTTCTAGTAGCCAGGAATTTAATTCAGGGTGGGCACAAATACATAGACTTTGGGATCTGCTTGTCCTCTACTAACACGATGGGTCAACTCGGTGACTTGTCCGGCTGAATCTAATCAATTATTAACTAAAAATCAAAATAGTGAATAGCTAAACTAACCTCTTCAACTATATAATAGATAACATATTTTAGGTAAGTAGTCTAACAGCATCAACAAAACCTACTATTCTAACTTGGGTTTTACTTTCAACATTCCTAAATTCATTCAAACACATTCTAACCTACTTATCAAATATTCAAACACTTAACTTCTTAACTTTTCCATCAATTCATCCAAACATATAAATTTATTCCCTACTCATAAATGTTGTGGAGCATTCAAAGTTCAAACACAAACAAAAATTTCATCTAATATTTAAACACAAACTTAAATTCATTCAAACATATTTTTATGTACTCATTAAATATTCAAATTTCAAACATATAAATTTATTCCTTGCTCATAACTTTATTAAAAAATTCAAAGTTTAAACACAAAAATATATTATTCAAAAACAAACATAAATTCTTTCTAATATCTAAATATAAACATAAATTCATTCAAACATTCAAAGTTCCAAATATATATATATATATATATATATATATATATATATATATATATATATATATATATATATATCATTAAAAAAAAACTCATTCATTCAACAAAAGTACCTTTCATGATTAAAGCAATGTGAACAATTTCAAGCTTCGATCTTGAAATACATTCAACAAGACGTGACAAAGAAACACAAACATCATGCAAATAAATAGCAATTTAATTAGTTGATCGTCCAAAAAATCTAAAGTGCATCATAAATGTTTTATAAATAATTAAAAAAAGTACAAACCACTCAAAACAAAGATTAACATTTACAATTAAAAAAAGTTACTCTAATGAATACCTTTTACAATTGGCTTCTTTAATTTTTTATATTTTGAAAAATATTATTCATTGCTAATAATGTTAAATATGTCATTCTCAATGTAAGTAACCAAAGCATAATTTACCCATTCATCTCCCATTCAAGTACACAATCAAGTCTTGATGATATTCATAGCTGAAAATGCTCTCTTAACACTTGGAGTCATAAATGGTAGAGTCAAAGCTATTGTGATAAGCAGGGGCGTAGCTAGGGGGGGCAGGACTGGGCTGTAGCCCAGTCCTGCCTCCCCAAACAGTTAATTTTTTTTTTTAAAAAGCCCAGTCCTAGCCCTTCCCTGATTCCATATGAAATAGATTTTTATCCATTTTTTAGCCCTGCCCTGATTCCATATGAAATAGATTTTTATCCATTTTTTAGCCCTGCTCTGACTGCAGCAAATAGTTTGATTTGTCCATATGAAATAGATTTTTATTAATAATTGTAGCCATTTTTATTTTATCTCAAAAAAAAAATTTTTTTGGGGCACTGCCCCCGAACCCCCGACTATCACACAAATAATTTTTTTTTTGCTACACCCCTGTTTGCCCCCCCTCACATGAATCCTAGCTATGCCCCTGGTGATAAGTAAATAAACCAAAGGAAACACATTATGCTTTTCAGTTTTCACCATCATTTCTGTAAGCTCAGTTAGGCATTTTAAAATTAAAAACTACACTTAGCAAGACTTATCAATTTGTTTTTGTCAAATGCAGAAAACAAATTTCTTAGACTTCAACATGTCACAGAAAGAAGCATTTATGTATTTGCTTATGTAAACCGGTTGTTCAGCTCTTAAAGCTGCATATCGATAAGTATATAAAACAATTCAACATGATAGTAATGCAACACTGTAAATTTTTCAGCCTTGTGCCTTGATCGCTCTTGAAGTTTATACCAATCAGTCATATTAGGAATGACAATGTCACATTTGCTACAAAAAACATAGATTCTATCCAATATATAATCACATCTCTTATCTCTCATTTCTTGAAGTCGTTCCTTTGATACTTAAACCAAACTCATAGCATTGACAATATCTTGATCTTTTTGCTGAAGTGATTGTGAAAGCTCATGAGTGATTCCCAAAATATCACACATCAAATGTAAACAAAATACAAAATCAAAGGTTTGCAAATTACCTAATAAGGCAAGTGCTTCCCTCATTTTTTTTGAACTTAAAGTTTCTTCAATATCTTCTAATACTTCAATCATAATAGAATACTTATTGAGTAAATTAAGCAATGCACCATAATGAGAGCTCCAACGTGTATCACCAGGTCGTCTGAAAGTCTTCTCTTGATTTAATCATCACCCAATTTCAATTTCACCAAACTCAATTGCTTCAACGATTTAAATCACTTGTGTGTCTCAAAATATTTCAAGGTGTTTGCATGAGACAACAAGAAGATTCAATACACTATAAACAAGATAAAAAATGAATCAATTTGCAAGTGATTTCTTGCAAGAGCAACTAATGATAATTGCAATTGATGTGCAAAGCAATGAATATAAAAAGTTGATTCATTTTCTCGCAATATGAGTGTCTTGAGTTCATTAAACTCTTCTCGCATATTACTTGCTCAATCATAGCCTTGTCCACGTAATCTGGCTATGCTTGACCCATGTTTAGAGAATACATCTTCAATTGCCGCTTTAAAGAAAGTAGCACTTGTGTTACAAACATGTACAAGCTCTAAAAATTGCTCGACTACTTGACCTTACTGATTAACAAATCACAAAATAATAGTCATTTTCTCTTTAATTGATATATCTCGAGATTCATCAATTAAAATATAAAAGAATGCATCTCCAAGTTCCTTAATAATGATATTTATTTTTTCTACAACAACAACTCTTACAACATGCTTTTGCATGTCTGACAATATTGTGAAAAGCATTGAGGCGTAGTGAGGCGCTCCATAAAAAATTGAGGCAAGGCGTAAAGCGTAAGCCTCAATTTTTTTTTGAAAACTTAAAAAGATATCTAAAAATATAAAAAAATGCTTTATTAATGAAGCAACAAGCAATAAGAAATAGAAAATCTAAAATAAATACTAAAAAAATATGAGATTAACATGCAAAAGTAACCGAGAAACTGATCGTAAAGCATAAGTCTCATTTTTTTTGAAAACTTAAAAAAACTATAAAAAACTATAAATAAATAAAAAATGCTTTATTGATGAAGAAACAAATAATAAGAAATAAAAAATATAAAATAAATATTAAAAAATATGAGAGATTAACATGAAACTTATTATATAACTTAGAAAACAAACTAAGAATTAAACTATAAAAAATATCTAAAAATACAAACAAATAAATAAAATGCTTTATTGATGAAGCAACAAGCAATAAAAAAAAAATCTAAAATAAATACTTTATTAATGAAGCACACCTTAGGTCGGTGCCTTGAGGAGCAGAGGGCCTCGCCTCAAGGTGAGGCATGCCTTTTGCGCCTTAAGGCACACTTTTAACAATACTGATGTCTGGTGATATTAGCTTGAGACTTTCTAAAGTATTTTGTAATATAATATTTTTTATATCATCATTAATATTTGCAAAAACCCTTAGCAACTCAATAAAGTTTCTGCTATTAACTGATTCTTCAGATTCATCGTGCCCATGAAATGGCAATCCTTGCCTCAATACATATTTGATTGCAGCAATTGTTGCATTGAGACTAACCCGATATTCATTTCTTTGGCGCTCAAACTGCTTGTGAAATACTGTTTGACTATTTTGTGCTTGCTTCATCAGGTTCTCACATTTTTCTCATGCTTCATTATGATCACTGCCAATAATTTCAACATGTACATCAAGTTTCCTTTTCTCTTTCCAGTTATCAAACCCTTGAGAAATAAATGCTTCTCCACTATTTGGATTGAAAATATAACAATATAAACAAAATGTTGCATTTTTTGATTTGCTATACTCTAACCAACCTTTATATTAATGGAACCAAGCAGTCTTAAATCATCTTAATTTATCTCCAAAATAAATGCTTCTCCATGATCTGGTTTTGAGACTATGATACATCAGGCAAAAAAAAGATCGGTCTTAAAATGAAATTTATATACTCCATCAAGCTCTGCTCATATGGTAGGGCTGACTTGTGAACGTCAACAAGTTCAAAATCTATGGGTGGTGCTGCAAGGTTGAAGCTGGGTGCAGCTCCCAGTGGGAATGGGGGACTTAAAGGGTTTTACCAACTAGAGGCCAGCAAATGTGCGGTCATTGATGGAGAGGTTTTCCCCTTAGAGTATAAAAAAATATCAAGAATTATATAATAAGTACATATTCTAAACAAAAAAGTATAAGATTTGATTTCTCTTTATGTTCCACAATGATTTATTCATGGGGATAGCATTTGGTATCCTCATGGGTAAGAAACCCCCGCTCTGAAACTCATAGGAGGAGGTTGTTTTAAGCAAATCTAACCTCATATATGTGTTCAACATAATCAAAATAGTAGAAATGGACTCTTGAATCATATTTTTTGATTAGGGTTGAAAATTCAGTATATTGTAGGCCGTTATACTTAGAAAAAAATGCCACAAAAATGACTCAAAGGCCGTTTTCTACAAAACCTAACATTAGGTTGTTGGGTGGTTGGGATGCTCAAAAGATAAATAGATTATATCTGGATGGTTAAATATGTAAAAAACATAAAAAAAAATATTACTGTTTTTCACTATAGGGTTCCTCACCGACGAGGGTAGCAAACATTACCTCTTATGGTATCAGTGGTATAAATATATATAATTCCTTTACACCAACGGGCCCAGTCAAACTTGCGTGAGCCTATAACTGTTCACGAAAATATGGCACATGTGGCTCACAGTGGCCCATCGTGGTTTGGACCCCAACAAGGATAAATATAAGCCTAAGCCTTGATATATGTAGGTATAAAACCTAATGGATTTTCTAGATCTGGTTTCTTCTTTAACACCCTTTGTACGATGGATCGTAATAAATGTGTAAATGTAATTAACTTATTATTAAAATCCTAACTAGAAAAAGACTATTTTATTGAATTTTTTCATCTACTACTACTCATTTCACTCTGCAGAATTAGAGTGGAAATGGAGCTGGATGCTATTCTCCTTATAAATGGATGGGTCAGGATCTAGTTTGATTTAGATCCAATCTGTTATCTAATTTACTATATTAAACATGTACAAATGTGGTTTTTACCAAAATTATCTAGCACTTTTAATATAAGTGGAGAATTTTATTGTTTCCCTTATTTAATGTTCAATTTAGTGTCTTATGTTTTATAGGTTATATCTTTGGCATTTTTTTTTGGATAGTCCAAGGAAAAACCTCTTGAATCACCGATACATTGGCTGACCTTCGGTTGGTAAAACCCTTGAGCCCCCTGCTCACTGGAGTGTACACCCAGCTTCGACCTTGCTGCAAGAGACACCACCTATGGGTTTTAAACTTGTGACATCCTGTCAACTTGGTGACATTCACAAATTGCCGCTACAGGATAAGCGAGTCCCTTGTGGGTGATCATCACTTGACTGTTAGATTATTACTCAACAGTGCTAAACAAATCTTACCCAGAATTTCAAATAGCACTACCTCCCAATTTTTAGCTTATTCATATATTTCAAGAAATTTCCCAGCAAGGGACTAAGAAAATAAAGAAAGTTTTACAAATTATAGGCATTTATCTCTTGGAAAACATGGGTTGACATGAACTTTGGAGGAGTGTGGAGCTTGTTTCCTATCTAGATATAAATCCATGTGTGTGTGGTGGTGGTGGGGTGGGGGGGGGGGGGTTGTTTAGTTATGTAATTTTACTTTAAACAGTATCCGGCAACACTAATAGATTTTATTGAAAATTCGTAGACTCCTATTTAAAGACACATTCTTTTCTGTATTAATTGTGTATCACAATAATAAAGAACGCTCAGTGCGATCGGGTAGGTAGGCAATTCTTGTCGAGCCACGTAAAATTTTTGTTTTCGTGTGTGGCTGTTTTGTTTCTTTTTGTCTTTTTCATGTTTATTTCTTTGATCCATCAGTAGGTCAAAGCATTGTTCCCAAACAATGAACCAATCTTTTTTTTTTGACAAGAAAACTAAGTGATAGACTTGAAAAGAAAAACGATAAATTTTATTTGTAGAACAATCTATTACGCATGCCTCATTATGACCACAAGGGATACACATAATGACAACGTGCACCGGCTTAAGGCATCCTAGTTGAAGGATGTTAAAGTTGGACAAGTAAGGTGTGGATCTCTTGCCACAAGGCTCAAACCATTGAGGAAGGAATTATCTCAAGTAGGCAAGGGGAAAGTACTTGTGGAGTTTGAAACAGGGTTACGGTCAGCATGGCAGCTCTGGTTACTTAACATAGAATTTCTAAACTAAAGGGCTGCTCCTCCCTGTTATAAAATAAAAAGACCTCATTTTAGTATCGATCCACAAGGGCTCCTATCGTCTGGTAGGGGTGACTTGTGAATGTCACCAAGTTGACGGGATGTCTCGTGAGTTTGAAACCCACAGGGGGCATCTTTTGCTACAAGGCCGAAGCTGGGTGTACCCCCCCCTTATGGGCAGGAGGGATCTCAATGGTTTTACAGGCCAGTCAATGTGCCGTTGGTGATGGGATTTTTCCTTTGAGTACCCCCTCCTTCAGATTGATTGCTGACTTGGGAATGGCACTGCAAACGAAAAGAGAGTGATGGTAGTGGTGAATATAAATGCGATTGAGGCAATGGCCTTGTGATGTAATGAAGGGGGTGATTGGATGCGGGCAGTTTTGAAATTGGTGCACGTACCAATGACCCATTTTGCTAAGTGTTGCTAGCAGAGTTTAAAACTGTTGTTGTTGTTGTTGTTGTTGTATATTACTCTTCCTGCTTAAAAGAAAGGACTGTTGTGGACACCAATTAATGCAATTAAAGAAGTGAATAAGATGTGAAAAGTTGGGCATTGACTTTGGTAATCCTTTTCAACAAGTGGGTGTCCTGCATTTATCAATCGAGGGATGTCCCAACTGCTCATTCACATCACTGTTAAGCTTCCTTGGCAAGTCAATGCATTGGAAATAAATACTAAATTCTGTGCATGCTTGGCCCGGCCCTTGATAGTTAACAAGTGTATCCAGCCAACCAGTTGATTTATCATGCCTCTTAATATAGACGATATATAATATAGCTTCTGTTTGACATGTATGATGCATAAATATTACGAGAAATTTCTAAAATCCATGTGAAACAGAAAACGTGATATATATATGGAAGGAGTAACATCGTACCCCAAAAAAATCGGACGCAAGTTGGATGCGCAAAAGTGCACCACCAACTGTATTAAAAAAGCACCTTTAGCCGTGGTCTCTGACCACCTAAAGACCATGTTGAAAAAATAACCTTTTTAGCGTGACTGCCGCTAAATGTCATTATTATTATTATTATTAGGAGCCTTTTGTTTGAGTGCTACATGGTAGTTCACCAATGTAGTAAGGCCAAGTATGCCAAGTGTTCACTGCTAATCACCCGCACATTATTACACCGTATTTTCTCTCTCTTATATATATATATATAGCGGTGGAACCACATTTAGGCCAAGGGGTATGCACTGCCCTCCTTGACCTAGTGAAAGAAAGATAAGGTGGCAATGCCCACCATGATCTCTCTCTCTTTCTGTGTACTAGCTGCAGTTCATCGGCCATTAGGGGTGGTGTATGTTCAACCCCGATGATTCACTGAATCCTACGTCTGTGTTCGGGGGTCCCAAAAAACACCACGTATATAAACACATGGGGCTCGTATTCCCGTGTATGTTGACATCACTCAGCATTGGAGTCTGGTTCGGTTGCAAAGACTTAAGTACCCTTTATTGCTATTCTTGCCATAAAACGACGGTTTGAGAAAATGACAAAAATGTCCTTTATTCAAAAGAGGAAAACAAACAGTTCAAAAAAAGGACAAACATGTCCTTTATCCAGAAAGTTGAGGATGATGTTGACTCTTCAAAGTCTACACAGTGAAACGAACCTTAGCCGACAATCCGATGGTGATCCGGCGAAACGATGGTGAGTCGACAATCCGATGGTCATCCGACAAAACGAACCTGAGCCATAAAAAATGTTTGTTTGAACTTTTCATCGTCATCTTCTTCTTCCTTCTCCGTAAAACACTGTAACCCCCCCCTCTCTAGAGAAGAAATCAAGGGAGACAAAGAGTTCCCCTTAGAGAAGGCAATGAACATCAACCCTCTCACTCTCTCTCTCTTCTCTTTCTACTTCTGTGCACATCCAACAGACGATCCTACATTGCTCCATCAAACATAGACTGACCTGCACACTGGCTGTAGCATCGTTCAACTTGATTCATTGTGGAGCCTGATTCAGAGTTTTTGCCCTTACGGGAGGGGGGTTTGGGGGCTCCTCCCAGCATGGGTAACATCGTTCAACTTGATTAATTAAGGAGCCTGATTTAGAGTTTTTGTCCCCCGGACCAAATTTTTTTAGGGCCTTGTATAATTTTTTTATTTTCTTTCCCTCTTTTAACTATCGAAAAAGAGCAATAAAGCGTTTTGTTTAATCGTGGGGCTCATGTTTCCTTCGGTTGTTTCTTGCTCGAGGTTTTCGTAACACCACTTCCCACGATTTTTCTATTTTTTTTTGTTTTTTTCCCACGATTTTTCCAATGACTTCCCTATAGTGATTTTTAGTGTTGTCGGGTCTCCAACGATCTCCATAGCGATTTATAGTGTTGTCCGGTCTTCCAACAACAATTTGTATTCTACATCAATTTATAATGTTTTCGGATCTTCAACGAGCTCCATAATGATTTATAGTGTTATTAGGCCTTCCAACAACGATTTGTAGTATTGTCGGGCTTTCCTACAACGATTTTTAGTATTTTTGGGTCTTCAATGAGCCCCACAATGATTTATAGTGTTATCCAGCCTTTCAACAACGATTTGAAGTGTCTTCCGCAAATCACTATAGCAATTTATAGTGTTTTTGGGTCTCCAATGAGCCCCACAACGATTTATAGTGTTGTTGGATCTCACTATAGAGATTTGTAGTATTTTCCGCAAATCACTATAGTGATTTGTAGTGTTATTGCTTACCGAATTCGGATAGCGATTTACAACGATTTATAGTGTTTTTGGGTCTCTAACGAGCCCCACAATGATTTATAGTGTTGTTGGATCTCACTATAGCGATTTGCAGTGTCTTCCGTAAATCACTATAACGATTTGTCGTGTTATTGCTTACCGAATTCGGGTAGCAACTTACAACGATCTGTTTCTCGAAAACTATTGAGTATTCCCAACAAATAATCAATTATGACATCCATTCACTTCCAATTCCACATATATTGAATTCAAGCAGGAATTAATCAATATAACCTTACGCAGGGCATCACTCTAGAATCTTATGAGTAACATCACATCAAGCTTCCTAAGTGCAGGTAGGTTAATGTACAAATCCGATCGAGGTCTGGTTATCATCACCTGAATTCACCACACACAAAATGAAATCCTTAATGATCCATGAAGAAGAAAGGGAAACACAGAATGTGCATGCAGGTGTGCCAGATTCGGTTCCTGATTTACAATTTGAAATTGCAGGGGGCACAAAACGTCGGGCGGGGGGGGGGAGCCCTCAGACCCCCTTCCTGTAAGGGAAAAAACTCTAAATCAGGCTCCACAATGAATCAAGTTGAACGATGCTACTCACGTTGGGAGGAGCCCCCAAACCCCCCTCCTGTAAGGGCAAAAACTCTGAATCAGGCTCCACAACGAATCAAGTTGAACGATGCTACAGTCAGTGTGGAAGGAGCCCCCAAACCCTCCTCCTATAAGGGCAAAAACTCTGAATCAAGCTCCACAACTCATCAAGTTGAATGATGCTACCCACGCTGGGAGGAGCCCTCAGACCCCCCTTCTGTAAGGGTAAAAACTCTGAATCAGGCTCCACAACTCTTCAAGTTGAATGATACTACCCACGTTGGGAGGAGCCCCCAGACCCCTCTCCTGTAAGGGTAAAAACTCTGAATCAGGATCCATAACTCATTTAGTTGAATGATGGTACCCACGCTGAGAGGAGCCCCCAAACCCTCATTCTGTAAGGGTAAAAACTCTGAATCAAGCTCCACAACAGTCAATGTGCAGGTAAATCGGTGCTTGATGGAGCAATGTAGGATCTTCTGCTGTATGTGCACAGAAGCTGAAAGAGAAGGGAGAAAGAGAGTGAGAGAGTTGATGTTCATGGCCTCCTCCAGAAGAGATTTCTTTCTCGGATAATCCTGCAGTGCAGAGACTGAGTCTTAAATAATCATCTGTGAGGCACTTAAGTCTTTACAATCACTCCTTTTCTAGAATCGTTATTTTTTTTGGCACCAATGGAGGAGAGGGTACTTAAGTCTTTGCAATCGCATCAAACTCCAATGCTTTTTGAAGCTGACAAACATGGGGATACGAGACACACAGGCTTAAATACGTGGTGCTTTTTGGGACCCCCGAGCATGAGATGCTCTGTTCAGGGGGGGGAACATATAACCTGCTTCGAGTTGGTAGCAGCAGGCCTTTGGCAGCCTCTCTAGTTGTGCACACGTGGCACCCTCTTAGTCTCTCTCTCTCTCTCTCAAAACCCACAAATCTACCCCAATAGAGGGGTTTGTTAGGGCTGATAAATGAGCCTAACAGGACGTGATTGGGCTTGGCTCATTAAGGCTACACCCTTGCTTGAGCTCGTCACAAGCCAAGCTGAAACCAAGCTCTTCATGAGCTGAGCTTTGCGAGTGGATCACAAGCTAGCTCGTCTTTATAAAAATTTGCTTTTTAAGTACTTTTAAAGCATGATAATATATAAAATAAATATATAACAAATTAATATAATATATGCATATATGTTTTTATAATATATAATATGCATTTTTATAATATATTACATATTATAAAACACATATAATATGCATTTTATAATATATATATATAATATGTATAAAGTATATAATACATAAAATGACCTATACTAGCTAAGCCAAGCTGAGCTTGCTATGTTCATGCTCGACTAATTTACCTAAATGAGCTAGCTCATAGCTCGGCTCACTGAGCTCAATTTTTGAGTCAAGCCGAGTTTCTCACAAGACAAACGATGCTTAGTCAAATGACAAATTGCTTGTCTCGTTTCTCAACCCTAGACTTTATGACCACCCTAGTTCAGATTCTTGGCTCCATCCATATATATATATATATATATATATATATATATATATATATATATATATATATATATATATATATATAATGTGTAGAGAAAAAGTGCAAATATTGTGTACATGCAACATTGTGATTAATAAGAATTGATAATTTATTTTTAATAAAATACATGATTACAATGATTACAACTGTAAAACTACTATAAAGTTACATTTAGTTTTTAAAAAAATAATAATTTATTTGGATAACATGTGTATTTCAACTTTTTATTGAAAAAAGATTCTTATTTAACTCAAATTTTCAAGAAATATATGAAAAACATGTTCCCTAGAGAAAGAGTTTCCCATGTAACACAAATAGGTTTCCATATAATATGAAATGAGTTCTTCAGTCAATGGAAACAAGTTTCTCGCAAGTTTAAAAAATGTTAGGTTTTAGGTTTTGGAAACAAGTTTCCCATATGTAAGTAGAGTTTTCAGTAACCCTCATGTTTTTTTTAGACAAAGAAAGCTGGAGTTAGGCATACCTGTAAAACCCAGCCCGACTGAGCCGGATGGGCTCAAACCCCAGCCAGGCCCAACCAGGCTAGGGAGATAACAATGATAAAAAAACAACCAACTTTTATAATCGTGAGGAAGACTATTCCCCCAAATGAGGATCGTCTTCTCCTCATTTTAGGAGGGGGCAAAAATAAACCTTATAGATCAAGAGATAGGAGTTATTGGATAATGGTTTCATCCGACCATCAATATCCCCATGTGGTGCCCTAATCTTATTTGTCAAGAAGAAGGATGAGTCACTGTGGAACACTACAAGAATTTTGCAGATTAGCGACGGACATTATCTGACGTTAATCCGTTGCTGAATTGTTTAGCGACGGCTTAACGATGGATAATGTCCGTCGCAATTCTTTGGTCGCTAATTAGCGATAGAACTGATATGTCGCTACTTTCGTCTCTAATTTGTGATGGATTAGCGAATGTCATGATTCATCACGAGTTTGTTACTAAATAAGCATTGGTTTGATTTTGTGACAGATACATATTTGTCGCTAATCTGTCATAAAAATTTAACGACTAATACATATCCGTCTTTAAATTTCATCATCAATTTAACGACTAATACATATATATATATATATATATATATATATATATATATATATATATATATATATATATATATATATATAATGTGTAGAGAAAAAGTGCAAATATTGTGTACATGCAACATTGTGATTAATAAGAATTGATAATTTATTTTTAATAAAATACATGATTACAACTGTAAAACTACTATAAAGTTACATTTAGTTTTTAAAAAAATAATAATTTATTTGGATAACATGTGTATTTCAACTTTTTATTGAAAAAAGATTCTTATTTAACTCAAATTTTCAAGAAATATATGAAAAACATGTTCCCTAGAGAAAGAGTTTCCCATGTAACACAAATAGGTTTCCATATAATATGAAATGAGTTCTTCAGTCAATGGAAACAAGTTTCTCGCAAGTTTAAAAAATGTTAGGTTTTAGGTTTTGGAAACAAGTTTCCCATATGTAAGTAGAGTTTTCAGTAACCCTCATGTTTTTTTTAGACAAAGAAAGCTGGATTTAGGCATACTTGTAAAACCCAGCCCGACTGAGCCGGATGGGCTCAAACCCCAGCCAGGCCCAACCAGGCTAGGGAGATAACAATGATAAAAAAACAACCAACTTTTATAATCGTGAGGAAGACTATTCCCCCAAATGAGGATCGTCTTCTCCTCATTGTAGGAGGGGGCAAAAATAAACCTTATAGATCAAGAGATAGGAGTTATTGGATAATGGTTTCATCCGACCATCAATATCCCCATGTGGTGCTCTAATCTTATTTGTCAAGAAGAAGGATGAGTCACTGTGGAACACTACAAGAATTCTGCAGATTAGCAACGGACATTATCTGACGTTAATCCGTTGCTGAATTGTTTAGCGACGGCTTAACGATGGATAATGTCCGTCGCAATTCTTTGGTCGCTAATTAGCGATAGAACTGATATGTCGCTACTTTCGTCTCTAATTTGTGATGGATTAGCGAATGTCATGATTCATCACGAGTTCGTCACTAAATAAGCATTGGTTTGATTTTGCGACAGATACATATTTGTCGCTAATCTATCATAAAAATTTAACGACTAATACATATCCGTCTTTAAATTTCATCATCAATTTAGCGATGGATTACATTCCGTCGCAAAACATCGACTGATTCAGTTTTTTAGACAGATAAATATCCGTCCCTAATCCGTCGCTAAATTTGTGACGGATATTATTCATCGCCAAATACCGTCGCCATTTTGCAATTGAATTTCTTCGAAAAATCTATCACTGAATATTAGCGACGAATAATATCCGTCACTAATCCGTTGCAAATTTTTTAAAAAATAAAACAATTTTGTTTGAAATATAAATATCGAGAAAAAATTTCTCGTTATACAATTTATAAGAATTGCATCCGAAGTACAAGTCAAGGCTTTAAGTGGACATGTATCACCAACCTGTACAATAGCAGCTGAAGATATAGAGTGAAGACCTACACAAAGTCAAGTTTAGAGGAGACAGATAAAACCAAACTTTAAAATGAAAATTACCATGTCCTGGGAAACGAGGAATAGGAGCCAAATCCCCACCACGCAGCACACTATCACCAAGGACAGGTGACCTCCCCATTATTCCTAGCCCAGGATTGCCGGAACCAAGCATGCCAGGCCCTCTAGCTAATACATTCTGACCATGAACTCTAGGGCCCAAAGGAACACCTCTATTCAATGGCTGCAAAAGAGAATATTCATTATTTTAAGAAAAGCAAAGTCGGATAACGATTTAAGGTACTAGGTAAACGTGCAGAATAATACTATTAAAGTGATGGAAAATAAAATAAAATACCGCTCCAAATCCTGGACCAGGAATACCCAGTCGTCCTGCAACACCAATCATACCACCATATGGCAAGAGTGTAGTTCCTCTACCAGGTGCATGTATGCCTATTAAAAGCATGCCAACACAACATGGATGGTTTTTTGTCAAACAAGATAGTAACTTAAACTAATATTAAGACAACACAATTAACAATACTTAAACAAAACAGCACCTGGTACTGCCCCTCTACCCGCTGCAACAAATGGTGCTACAGGAGCTTGACTAACAAGACGCTGCCTATATGACTGCAACAAGAGTGATCATGTCAGCACAAGAAACAAGCTTGCAACTCCTGAGATGAACTGCAGTCGATATTTGAAATAAGGGGTATGCTCTAACAATTTGCTGTTGTTTATCAACATAACTATTGGTAATTCTAGTAACAAAAATCATACTGGGCAGGAAGCAGTGCGCAAAGGAGCCCACTTTAATCAAACAAACACAAAAAACTATGAGTTCGAACCTGAGCAGGCTTCGAAGGATTTGCAAAGCTAACACACAAATTAAGACCACCAAATTCATGCCCATCCAGTGCTTCTCTAGCTATAGTTCAATATTCAATGAGAAGATTAGAACAATTTAATCTTTTAATGACAAATATAACTACAGCCTTAAATCAATCAACTTGCACAAATACCATAAGACTTATCTTTGTCAGCACAAACAGAATGAACAAAGTCGATGAAGCCAAAGCCACGGATATTTCCATTGATACCAATAGCCAAGCAACAATCCTTAACTTCTCCATACTGTCCAAAAAGCATCCGCAAAGAGGTCTCCACCTGTCATGTACCCAGCAAAAGCATGCTTAGTTTTAAGTAACAGGAAAAGATGCTGGTTAGCTGATGAAAATGATGAGAGCCTACATTTGGCATGTGCTTTGTTATACGATCCACAAATAAGACTGCAGAAAACATGTTCTTCACATTTTTACAATCTGACCACTCAACACGTAAAACTCGCCCATCCATATTCACTGTGTTCATTGATGACTTTGCAGCAAAAACCTGAGAGATTATAGTTTGAGGAGCCAAAACAAATGTCATAGGCAAATAATCAACAAGAAAAACTTACAATACCAGGAAGCTGCAAATATCAACTGACCTGAGACTTCAGGTTGTATTCCACAAAACCATAACGCTTACTCTGGCCTGCAGAATTTCGCGAAACCTGAGCAAAAATTGACATTCAAATCAGTATTTCCTAGCTGAGTTTTGATGAGGGGAAAAAATACAATGCAATATCATGCATGTACTCAACACCTTAAAAGCATGTGGTGAGACACTGAGAACAACTTACAAAACACAGAATGAGGTCATAAATATATGAACCTTAAATACATATCAGGAAACAAATTTCTGGAGATTAAGTGACCACACTAGCAAACAAATACAAGCACTCACATGCAGAAGTAAACCCCTATGTGCATCTCTATTGGCACCTATAGGTTGAAAATTTACAGCTGAAGATTACATTGGAAATGCAGAACAACGAGAGAACACCAACAGAAGCACACTGTCTAGAGTACATAGAAACCTTTCAGACGTGCGTTGAAATTTTGTCAGACATAACCGACAAAATATTTAAGCAAAAACAACTCAAGGTACTAATATAAAAAATGAGCATGGACTTTTTACATCCTAAAACCAGGCGAACAGAAGGTCCAACACCAACCTAGCACCAATTATGGTATATGAAAGGTGTCCATCCAAAACCCATACATCATTCATTCCCAGTAGAACCTTGTGATTAACCAAAACCCCAAATCATTAATTCTTGCAAGAGAAAATGCAAAGAAATATAAGTAAGATGATTAAAGCATCTTTCTTTGCAGAGCCAAGTCAAGGCAGAAAAAACTCTAAGTTTATGAGCAAGACCAAGTTAAGACAGAAAAAGCACTGGGCAATGGGTTGTTCCAATTGGTTGATAAACAAACTAAAGAGTGCTATAATTCCCAGTTGTAATCCTTTAATATGAAATGCTTTATCCATGTCAAAAGGGATAAAAAACAGTATATCACACAGTCCACCAGTAAAAAGAAGAAAATGTACACCTTTTCATCTTAAGATTCTTGAAAAGGCTTGAAAAGGTACACACAATCCTCAAATCATTAATCCTTGAAAAGGCTTCAAACAAAAACGGAAACAGTAACTTGATTGGATCTACTGATCTAGAATGTGCTAAACAAGGATCAAAATGATTGAAACAGGAATATCCTCCACCTAATATTATGAAACTGCCAGTAACTTGAGGGATCAATTACAATATAGCAGACAAACAAAAGCACCAAAAGCTAACCACAGCATGTAATACAAGCAAAAAGAGAACAGCAGCACAATAGAAAGTGCTGCCAAGGTGCAGAACAATTAAAATCATGCATCTAAACTAAGAGCCTATGAAGTTTCTTGATGAGAAACCAAAAATGCAGGAGTTGGACAGTATGATCCCACATGACCGCAACTTTATGTCTATAATTTACATCAGTTAGCTTATGCACTCCCTTCCACCCTCATCAGAACCTAGAAAATCTCTGATCAATACCTGCATGAACAACCAAGATGTAGATTCTTACAAGTTGGGTGATGTGCAATCTGCTCATTGAAAGGGCACTGCATAATCATTATCACCAGCCTTCTATGATCCCCACTTCTGTCACAAAACTGGCTGCATGATCAGCAAAAAGAGGAACAAAATTCCAAGGATACACATGTGAAAGTGCACCGTGGCTGTCAGTTAAAACCAGAAAATGAGATCAGATTTTTCGGAAGCTTGTGTGGTTGTAGAATGTATGTCAGTACTATAAGATCCTTTTTAAGATATAGCTTGGTAAAACAAAAAGAATCATGCTAAAAAATTAGACATTTAGAAGCCTCACTCATGTAGATAAGAGTGTGCCTTAAATGAGAAATGTCCTTTAAGAAAAAAGAAGAGAACAGGTGCTGGCTGGGAAACTTTTGATGATATGCATGCACAAGCAGCAGATATTATCATTAAGTTTCACCAAATGTTTCTTTTTTCTGTACAACAGTGTACTACCAGTAAGATTGAATAATGTATGGAACTAAATGGGTTTAACTTTTCAACATGTCCGACCAAAAAATTGTCATGCTCTACTACACGATGAAGACTGAAACTTAAAATCCAATCCAACATTTGTGTAGCTTAGGGTTAATACTCACCAAAAAGTAAAAAGAAAATGAAATTAAAAATCAGAATAAAAAATGTGATGTACAAAAGGAGGCTGGTCAAAATTCAAAGGTTTCATCAAGTTTTCGGGGTTCCTAAGATGCATCGTCAATGTGGAACATGCATAAGAAGCTTTCACAAGGAATTCAAACTAGAACTATTTATCCATTGATTTCTGTTTGGCATATCAATATAACAGCTTCCAAAAATTGACAGCCTTCATTTAATGAGAAAACGTCAGGGTTGCTGCTTCAAGGCCAAGGTACAAATGCAATGCGGGCATGAGGTAACTCTAGCATGAGATTCAAATTCATGGGAATTATACAAATTTTCAGCTTTTTTGTTTTTGTTTTAGAAAAGATCATCACATTCGCCATCTTCTTGAAGGCTTAAAATTTTGGGCACAGCCTCAAACTAATAAATGTAGCTATTGGAGAATCTCAACACTTAAACACAAGACTACCAAAAGGATGAGTTGTGTATTAGATGGAAATAAGAATTGCATCCGAGGTACAAGTCAAGGCTTTAAGTGGACATGTATCACCAACCTGTACAATAGCAGCTGAAGATATAGAGTGAAGACCTACACAAAGTCAAGTTTAGAGAACAATAAGAACAACAAATTTAAAAATATGGGAACATAAATTTAGTTATTATAAAACCAAACTTTAAAATGAAAATTACCATGTCCTGGGAAACGATGCGGCTCCAGCGATGGTTGACGGCGATGACATTCAGCTGCGGACAGGAAAGGGGAGAAGGCATCACAGTGGGTCACAATGGTGGCAGCCTCCAGTCGGCGCTCGGATGGAGGGGAGACACCAGAACAACACAGGAAAGAAAAGGGGAGAAGAAGAAAAGGGAAAATGGAAACAGAGGAGGAGACAGTGGTGGTCACGGCGGCGCCACGGCTCCGGCCGATCGGTAAACAGAGAAGGAATGAGGAGGAGGTCATGGTGGTGACAACCGCGCTGGTCTCCGGCAGGCGCCCAAACTGACACTTCATGGCGGTGGCTCACCCGACTTTCGGCGTCAGCGGTGGAGGGTTTCAGAAGAGAGGGAATCGCCGAAATGGTGAGGCGATGTCGCAGGTTCCGGCAACGACACAACTTGCAACTGAGGTGTCCTCAGGTCGGCTCTCGAATGGCGAAGGAACGAAGGAGAAAGGAGGTGAGAAGAGGGGTCGGTTGGGGGTGTTAGCTACAACACTGCTCCGGCGAGGCCGCAAACGAAGAAAGGTAAAAGAGAAGAGGGAGGAGGTGGCACCGCAAACAGGGCTCTTGGTGGCGGCACACAACGGCGAGAGAGATGAAGTGAGGGAAGAAGGAGGAGGTGAAGGAGAGAACTCGGGCGGCGGGCGGCGACTGCGTGCGAGGGAGAATTTCATGCCCTAGTTGGCCGTTTTACAAATTCCATTTTTCTTTTCGATTTTTTGGTTGTGTTTCATGAAACCAACTTTACAGATGTGTGATCTGTATGTTTTTCTTATTGAAATTAGCTTTTAGATTGTCCAATTACAACACAACAGGTTTTTATAAGGTTTGAAACATCAATAGTCTACAATGTGCATACTTTCCTTGGTCATAAAATCATAATTTTTTTGTAGAAAATAACAAGATTCAAAAGCTGATCTCTATTATTTTGAACATGATGAAGCCATCTACAAGGTTTTGGTTGGATCAAAACAACCTGCACCATATATATATAGAGAGAGAGGTTTTAGAAGCTTCCCTAGCTAGCACACCTAAAATCAGCTTCTCCAGAAGCTTGCTTCATAGTAGTAGTTGCACTTGCTTTCTTCAGATTCACTATTTCACTGCGCGTTGTTCCCCTTCCAACAATGTTCGTATAAGTTGTTACACGTTGTACATGACTCTTTTTATGAACATACGATTGAAGATGTTAGATTCAGGGCAATCCCATGCATGATTCAGACACCAACACATGCAAGCAAGCGCGCACACATGCAAACAACCAGGGAAGCCCTACTTACCTACTAACACACCTTATCACTTGAGGAAAGACCACACAATTTCCACAGAGGCGAAATGTTCAGAAAATAACCATTTGGAAAATCTCATACAATGCACAGCCTGGTCTTGATATGTAATTGTATCAAATTCAAGTAGTAGCAGTTGTTATTGTTATGATCATCATTATCTCATCATCTTTTTTTTCTATATATCATTTTCATATATGCTTGTAAATATGTGTGACCGACATACTGCATATATACATGACAATTATTGCCCAATTTTTTTCTATATATTAGTAAGACTGTCCATGCATCCGTGCATATGTAAATCTGGTCCACAAAGAACATGCATTAAGTTTGGCTGCATGCATGAGTGCACTCACATCTGTTTGCTGCATGTGCACCACGTTAATGTGCCGCTTGTTGGGCAATCACCTTCACTTCCCCGATAACAGTGTTACAACTATCACAAGTAAAACTGTCATGTTGTAACCGTTTAAGTTTCTTTTTTTCTTGTCTTTGCCATCAAAGGGCCGGGCCTCTGATCTATCACAAGCATAATTCAGCAGGAACTAGCTAAAGGAGATTGCGAGCAATCAACCCAGTCTTTATATTTGATATATGATAAGAATAATTAACGAGCACAAGATCGGTTTCAAAATAATAATAATGATGATGACGATGAGCACGAAAATTACTCATACCTTTATTTTCCATTGAGATCGTTCTTGTGCACGTCTATCCTGAATAAGCGAATATCGAGGCTGCATCCCCACTCGTCTGATAGATTTTGGAAAAGAAGAGATTACCAGAGAGAGAGAGAGAGAGTTGGTAGCAGGAAGTGATATTGGCGCGGCTCAATCTGAGATCGTTTCTACGAAACTCAAACGTATAATCCGTCTTCGGATTGAACCTCACCAATATCGCTCTCATGCTTTAGAGAGCTTCTCCTCCTCAACCAAGCAGAGAGAGAGAGAGAGAGAGAGAGAGAGAGAGAGAGAGAGAGAAAGAGAGAGAGAGAGAGAGAGAGAGAGAGAGAGAGAGAGAGAGAGAGAGAGAGAGAGGCTGGCAGTAACCTGATAAGTCTTTAAGTGTGGAGGTCTCTACACACACGAAGGTTCGGAACTAATGAGCTAGAAATCATATGTGCAAGTTGTATTGACTCAATCTAACCACAGTTCAACATGGTTTGTTTGCTAAGGATCAAGCCTTGAATCATGTTTTTCTAATGTAAAAATGTGATCTCTTGAGTTGTGAAATTTTGGCACGTTGAGGACCATTACTTTTTTAAAAACCTTATTACTTGTCATAATCACATGATTCAAAACAAGTTTCTTACTAAACAAACCATGTAGATCACTGTAACATTGATCTACAAAAAATTTGACAGTTTTGAAGGAAAAAGTGATTTCTACTCATTAGTTCCACACCTTCATTAGCAGCTAATATTTATATATAAAGAGAGATTTCAGATGAAGGAGATCAAGGGTGGTTACTATATGACGGCAATACGCCAACCAATAAAGCAACAGAAGGAGATTTAATCAAAAGAAAACAAACAGATGGATGGATTTTATAAAAAAGAAGAAAACAAGGTGCAGTAGTTGTGGAAGATGGCCAAGGTTGGTGCTTTAAAGTTTAAACGAGGATTCTGAATGCAACCGGCTAACCAATATATGCGCGTGATGACATTGCACTGAAAAAAAAAAGATTCGCTAAGCTTTCCAAAACAGGGTTATTGAGATACCATTTGTTTGCTATATATTATAACAATTTAACGATTTAGTAAAGACTAAGCTTCAAATAAATTTATGGGTGGCCTATCATCTACTTTGCCGCTTCGAGTTCAAGAATATCTAAAACAATAACTTGTCAAAAGTAGGTTGACAGTTGTTGAAGACACAGGAAAAACTAACAATAACCTATAATTCCTATCACTATTGTTGGTAATCACACAAATTCCTAAATGAAAACATACATTGAAAAAAAACAACTAGTTTGGCATAACTGACCACTGGCTCATTTTAGAAAAGAATCAAGAGCTCTTTGTAAGGCTTCCCCAACCAGCATTTCTCCTAATGTTAGACCTACTAGGAATGCAAGGTTTGAGAGATTTAAAGGCAAAGGAGAGGTTTGGGTGCGTGCAGAGGGGAGGGTGTCAGCAGAGCTCGTGAGTAGAATGATGGCCAGTTTCCAACTTGTGGTGCCTATGGGCATGCACACACATGCTTTTATTATTATTATTATTATTATTATTATTATTATTATTATTTCTGTCATTAGTATTATTTTCAGAATAATCGATTCATACATGCACATACAGACATGGGTTTGTGATATTTTCTTGGGAATTTTTCATTTAGAGTCCTACCTTTTGATTGATATTTCAGAAAGACTTCCATGCTCTTTCAAAAGACAGTTCATGATGACCCAACTAACAGAGGCCCAAAGTTTACTTATTGTTAACACCCATATAAAAATTATCCTTTCTTAACTTTTGGTTTAAAAGGGTGTATTTTGCCTATATATGTTATTATGTAAGGCGGTTTAACAATTCCATTATATATTTTTCCCAATTAACCTGATTTACTTCATGCGAGGACTTTATTTAATATATGGACAATGACATAGATGGCACTAATTTTTGGCATAATACCATAACTGGACGAACTAAAAATATGACAAATATAACCGATTTACTTTTTTCTTGAGTATTTTGCTATTTTGTCACCTAAAAAATTAGGCGCACACAAACATGGTTAATTTACTTTTTTTATTGATACATTTACTCTTTTGTTGCTTAAAAAATCAGGTGCCTTGGTCGAATTCATGATGCTTTGATTTTTTCAGACGATAACTTACATGGCATCTGTTTTTTTTTTTCAAGCGACAACTTAGACAAGTGGTTTGACCAAAGCACCTAATTTTTCAGGTGACAAAACGACAAAACCATCAAGAAAAAATCAATTGGCCAGATTTATCATATTTTCTAATTCATGACCAATGTCAGTATTGTAACCAAAAGCTAGTGCCATTTCGTCTTTATCGGTTTAACATGTTCAGTGGAAAGGTCTTCCAAAAAAATATCAGGCTCTTTTTAGAATATCATTGAAAAGTCTGGACTCTAAACAGGATTTCATAATTCTTTTCAGTTTTAATGTACATCACCATCACCACCACCACCACCATCCTCTCACCTAACCCATTGATCTCGGCCCTGCTCGGAGAAAGAGAGAGAGAGAGCTATAGAGAACACCGCCGCAGAATGTCAGCGTCGATGCTCAAAAGCAAAGCCAATAAATAAGTAAATATATGTGCATAAAGAGAACAAACCAACCAACCTTAGCATGGAAGGAGTGAAATAAAGAATAAAAAGGAATTTTCCAAAGGAGTACGTGCACACACACATACATACATGAGCCAATGTTTGAGGGCGAGGGGACACCGGCGATAGCGCCCCATGGGAGGGCGTGTGAGAGGGGACAGCATTGGGGTCTCCACTATTAAACGTTTCTTAATTTTTCTTTGCTTTTTGTTAAATGCTTTTTCTTGGACGTCTCATGATTTTAGTGGCTCATTCGCGTGCCATCTTCCCCTCATTCACACACATGTTCCCTTCCCTTCATGCTTTGTAGTAGTGCAAATGCTCTCTCTCTCTCTCTCTCTCTCTCTCTCTCTCTCTCTCAATTAGCAGCAATATCTGGCATTCTTTGAGATGCTGCCCGCTGAATTGGCCACCTTCTCCTCCCACCAGATCCTAGGCTAACACCACTTGAAGCAACTAATTAGTAAGTCAACAAATTTATGGATTGTGAGGATCGACAGTGATACATGCATGTTTGCGTTCCCACCACCATCTCTCTCTCTCTCTCTCTCTCTCTCTCTCTGGAAAACCTTTCTTCTTTGAGGTCATTTTTTATGCAGCACCTCTACTGCTGGCCATTCATCTTGGCATTTCTCGAGATGGGCACGGCATCCATATGGAGAAATGACAAGATGGATGGCATGCAGGCAGCTTGCTGCATGCCCTACATGAAATTTAAACACCTCTTTTTTTTTTGGTGTGTGTGTGTGGGGTGGGGGTAGGCTTTTTTTCATTTATTACACGAAAACCGGCATTTGGGTCAAGAAACTTTTTGCACCAGAAAGTCATGACGAGCTATGGTCACCAAACAGCACAAAACCCCTGGATCGCCAAGAGAGGGTGGTGCATGTTCTCCCCCGATGATGCACTGAATCCCACATCTCGTGTCTGGGGTCTGAATGAACGCCACATATGTAAGCACATGGGGCTCGTATTCCCGTGTATGTCGACATCAGTTAGCATTGGAGTTTGGTGTGGTTGCAAAGACTTAAGTACCCTTTCTTGCTATTTTTGCCATAAAACGGTGGTTTGAGAAAATGACAAAAATGTTCTCCATTCAAAAAAATGAAACAAACGGTTCAAAAAAAGGACAAACATATCCTCCAACCAGAAAGTTGAGGATGATGTTGACTCTTCAAAGTCTAAACAACGAAACGAACCTGAGCCGGCGATCCGATGGTGATTCGGCGAAATGAACCTGAGCCACCAAAAATGTTTGTTTGAACTTTTCGTCATCATCATCTTCTTCTTCTTCTTCTTCTTCTTCCTTCTTCGTAAAATATTGTAAAACTCTCTCTCTCTCTCTCTCTCTCTAGAGAAGAAATCAAGGAAAGCAAAGAGCCGATGATCTGATGGTGATCGTCATCCTCTTTCTGCTAGCAATGGCAGGAATGCTGCTCTCATCCAACGGGCAACCGACTGCGGCGACTCCTCCTCCACCTTCGAGGGACACCTACAATGGAATCTTCCTCCAGTATGCCTACAACAGAGTACAACTTCTGGCTTTCCCATCATGAACCTCAAGACTGCCTGTAACGCCCCAAAATTTCGACTTGTAATTTCGAAAACCTTATCGAAAAACCTTTCAAAGATTTAAAGTTTTAACTTTTAAAAACGACAGCGGAAGACATTTAGAAAGGAACACAAGTCAACAATCCTGGGTACGTTAGTTGAAAAACCATCATTCACATGTACAACAACTTAAAGGAATTTAAGAAATAAGGCAATAGATTAAAAATCTGCAGTTTATTACAAAATGAGCATTTTGTCCCAAAGTTCAATAAATCTAAAGAAAACTCCAAAAGGACTCAGAGTCAAGCCACCAGCAGAAAGAAGATAAATCTTGATCCAGGTTGCACCACGCCATCGGCCGCCAGTGAAGTCATACTCCTCACCTGCCCATGAAATGGGTCAGTTTCATAACAAACCAGTAGGTGCACGAACAGATAAGTAGAATGAAAATAAAACAGGACACTCATGAGATAAGCAGTTATGATATTTAAGCAATTAAAATAATTGTAGTCTATTCTAACAAATGTAATAAGTGCAAAGAGTTGTTAGTTGAAGCAGTGTAAGTCTCAGTCATCTACAACTATTCATGAAGATATTCTTTAAGTTCTGATATAAACTGGCATGTGGGTACGCACAGACGCAAAACGTAGAAACAGCCGAGACCGATCCGGGGGTTTATTATGTCAGGTGTTTTCATTAACTCGGATGGCTGACTGAGTCCGCTCCTAACGGGACGGTCAATGACCAAGAGAGTAAATCCCCAAAGGCATTCGTGGCCCATGGATGCATCCAACTTCTGCAGAAGTGCCTGGGAGTTACCACCTAGGATAATTTATAGTAATCCCAATTCCCCTAACTCCGATGTCTAGGGAAACCGAGTCTTTTGCCCGTGGGGTGGTTGTTAACAACCTGTCCATCAGAGTCTTTGTACCATCCATCTTCTCCCTTGATGAACTGTGAAGATCGGATGGGTACGACGGGGGTTTCTTAACTGCCGCCCCATCCTGCATGCTCTGGTCTATTAGACCCACTCGAGCATCTTGCCTGTGAAGGCGAATGGTCACCATTTATGTGATCTCAGCATTGCGCTAATTGCACTCATTGACGTTGCCACAACCTCATCCTCCAACCATCGTAACCCACATGGGACGTACTTGTCCAAAAGTACGGTTGTACCTCCCTAGAGGTACGACTACGATGAGAGGGCAACATATAATGTTTTATGATTCTTTTTGTTCATACATGACATGTATTGCTTTTCTGAGCAATTGGCCTGTGGAGGCCCATAATATCACATCGAAATCAATAAAGTGTTGATTTCCCACTTCAGGATGACCTCACATAAAATTCATACCGTACATGACTTAAGGTTCGGTTACAATAGCAATTACAGTGGTGTTCTCTCCAGAATTGAGTCTATTCACAAAGTCTACCTTAAGTATGCAGTTTCAAAATAATAAGCATGCAGAACAGACAATCACGAGTTAAGTAATCCGACACGTAAACAAGTATGCCAATTAAACTACTTGATTCTTTCTAGAATGAGTCTAACCACAGAATTTACATTAAGCATGCAATTTCAAAAGAATCAAAATGAGTAAAACTCTGACCAACCAATACTTCTTCAGATAAGCAGGTATGTAAAATAACTATTCTATCTCAGAAGTCTTATTTTATTTTGTTCATACAAACTTTTCGTGCGACTTTCCCCTACCTCAGGATGTCGTGCAGCTGCGTGCGTCTACGCGTGTAGATGATACGAGGCTCGGGCCGCGGAGCCATAGCGGGGGTCCGATGCGAGGTCTACAACAATGCTACGTTAATTATTATGCGGAGAAATAGAAAAACAAGTCTGCCTATAGAAAAAGAGAGAGACAGCAGGGGTGTGCCCCTGCTGGCCGAAATCAGAAAAAATGACAAGGGGTGAGCCCTTGCCTGTAGACAGCCGCGGGGTGACAGGGGCTGAGCCCTCTGTCAAAAACACCAAGGCGGCAGAGGGGGCAGCCTCTGCCGAACACAACGAAGCGGCAGGGGCTGAGCCTCTGCCGACAACGACAAAGTGGCAGGGGCTGAGCCCTTGCCGATAACATCCAAGTGGCAGGGGCTGAGCCTCTGCCAGCAGCATTAAAGTGGCAGGGGCTGAGCCCCTACCAGCAACATTAAAGTGGCAGGGGTTGAGCCCATGCCGGCAACATAAAGTGATAGGGGTTGAGCCCCTGCCAACAACGATAAAGTGGCAGGGCCTCGACCCCCTGCACGGCGAATAAGAAATGGCAGGGGTCTCGGCCCCTGCCTGGCACAAAAGGAATGGTAAGGGCCTTGGCCCTTACCTGACGAAAATGGGGAAATGGCAGGGGCCCCTGCCTGACGAATTAAGGGACGGCAGGGGCCTCGGCCTCTGCCAAAAACACCTACGAATGGAAGGGGTCTCGACCCCTGCCTGGAAAAAATCATGGAGCCGCAGGGGGTGTCCGGCCCCCTGCGTGCCGAGGGTCAAGAGCAATAGGGGGGGTATTCTTTGCCCTCTCAGAGGCCAAGAGGCGGCAGGGGCATTGCCCCTGCCTACCGGAGATCAAGAGGCGGCAGGGGCTAACCCCTGCCAGAGATAGAGAGTTCGGGACGGGGGTGACAGGGGGCAGCCGACCTCCTGTCAGATTCCCTATCACCCCCAGAGGTGAGGGAGTGTCGCAGTGCCATTGGTGCCCTGCCGGCACTCCGGCGCACCCCCAGAGGGAAGAGGGGATGACAGGGGCCTTGCAGGCCACCTGTCGGCCCTCCGATGAGTACCGAAGAGGCGGGAGGGTGCGGCAGGGGCCGTGCGCCGCCTGTCAACCTCCCGGCGAGGTGACAGAGAGGGGGGGTGAGTAAGAGAAGAGGGAGGAGAAGAGGGCAGCGTACCTGGGAGGCGGTGGCCGGCGTCGGCGGCGGGGCGCAGTGACAGCAGGTCGGCACAAGGAGGAGGAAGCTCTAGAGGGGAGGCGTGCCTCCCCTCACCCTCTTGCAATGCTCTTAAAGAGCTCGGGGGTGCGATGAAAGGGGAAACCTTGGTGGGTTTCCCCAATCTACCTGAAAACGAAGGGGGAGAAGAGGAGGGGTGGTGCGGCGCTCGGGATCCTGCGTTGGGTTACTTAAAACCCTAAAGAAAATGGGTCCGGGTCGGGTCCAGACCCGACCCGGCCAGGGTCCAAAACAACAATTTTTTTTTTTGGTTTTTACACTGCCATCGGGATGGCTGACGACTACAGCCTGATCACGACGAAGATCGTGCTCAAGGGAGCGGTGTTCGGCATCACGATTTATGAAAATCGCATCGCGCAAAAAAAATGGCAAATCGCAAAATCGCGTAGCAAAAAAAATAAATAAATGGCAAATCGCTGTGTAATTTTCGTAAATCGCTATATCGAGTAACGATTTACGAAAATCACGGAGCAAAAAAAATGGCAAATCACTAAATCGAGTAGCAATTTATGAAAATTGTGCAGCAAAAAAAATGGCAAATCGCTAAATCGAGTAGCGATTTACAAAAATTGCATAGTGAAAAAAAAATCTAGGAAAGGGTGTTACGACAACCTCGAGCAAGAAACAACCGAAGGAAACATGAGCACCATGATTAAACAAAACACTTTATTGCTTTTTTCGATAGTTACAAGAGGAAAAGAAAAGAAAAAATTTATACAAGACCCAAAAAAAAATTGGACCTACGTCGGGGGGAGCCCCCGGATCCCTGTAAGGGCAAACACTACAAGAAAAATGCTACTTAGCGACGGAAATTTGCAACGGATTTTTTCCGTCGCCAATTTGTGACAGATTAGCGAGCAAAAACTATTTGTCGCTAACGTTTGAAATATTTGCAAAATTAGTGACAGAAATATCTCCGTCGCTAATTAGCGAGGGATTAGCGACAATATTTTTTCGTCGCCAAAACACTATAAAAAATGCTAATTAGAGACGGAATTAGCGACGGAATTTTTTCGACCCTAATCTATCACTAATTAGCGACGGAAAAATTTCCTCGCTAATATCGTCACTAATTTTCGTCCCATCTAAGGAGCGAAATTTTCCCTCCCTCCGTTCAAAATTTTTTCTCCCTTTGTTTTCCCCTCCCGTTCGATTTAAACCATCCCCACTTGAGGCGCTTCTCGGGATGCTAGAAGCCCCGCTAACGACGCGCACAAAGAGTCGATCCCCACCTATGGAGAAGTCGCAGATGGAGCCGTTGTAGCTTTGCCGGAGCCGAGACGTCAAGGGAGCGACGAAGATGAGGTTGTTGTTGGGGAGCCATTGGAGCCTACCGGAGTCGTCGACGGACCAGCTGGAGGTCTCGTAGTAGAAATCTGATTGCATTTCGATGTGGCCGTCCCACACCCCTATGTCGTACTCGTTGCTCTTCCCTCTACAGCTCGTGAAGATCCGAGCGGAGTCGCAGCTGAAGCTGAGCGCCCCCGCCGTGAAGCTCTTCAGCTGGTTCTCGTGGCAGACCTGGAACTTAAAGAGGAGCTCCCTTCGGAACGCGCCCCCGCCGTGAAGCTCTTCGGCTGGTTCTCGTGGCAGACGACCTGGAACTTGAAGAGGAGCTCCCCCCGGATCCGCTCGGAGTCGCAGCCTGCCGGAACGCGTCGGTTCTGTGCAAAAAAAATTGCTCTTTGCCGGAGAACGCGCCGGCAACGAGCAAATTTTTTTTTAATTTTTTTTTTAAAAATTTAATGACGGATTAGCGACGGGTATTATCCATCGCTAATTTAAAATAGCGAAGGACTCGCGATGGATCATATTCGTCGCTAATTTATCGCAAATTAGCGACAGAATTAGCGGTGGATAAGTTCTGACACTACTTAGCGTCGAAAAATTCGCGATGAAAGTTTTCTGTCGCTAATCCGACGTTAATCCATCGCTAAACTGTTCAGCGATGGATTAGCATCGGATTAGCAACGAATTTAGGTCATCGCTAATCCATAGGTTTCTTGTAGTGAAAAACTTTGAATCAGGCTCCACAACTTATCAAGTTGAACCATGCTACAGTCAGTGTGCAGGTCAGTGGGTGCTTGATGAAGCAGTGTAGGATCATCTGTTGGATGTACACAAAAGGATAAAGAGAAGGGAGAGAGAGAGAGGGTTGATGTGCATGGCCTTTTTCTGGGGGGATTCCTTTCTCGGATAATCCTACAGTGCAGGGACTGGGTCTTAAATAACCATCTTCGGGGTACTTAAGTCTTTGCAACCACTCCTTTTTTAGAATCGTCATTTTTTTGGCACGAATGGAGGAAAGGGTACTTAAGTCTTTGCAAATGCATCAGACTCCAACGCTAAGTAATGATGACAAACATGGGGATACGAGCCGCACATGCTTACATACGTGGTGCTCATTGGGACCCCCAAACACAAGATGTAGCTAATGGCCCTCTTCGGGGGGGGGGGCATATAACCTGCTTCGGATCGCCAATATCATTACCACCCACCAGAGAACCTGCAGATTCGGCCTTACAGTAAGGAATACATAGTCGAGGTATTGAACTCGAGATGTCGTTCTGTTTAAACGTCTTGAGCTGACCCGCATAACCAAGTGTGAAGCTCTTGTGGGTGAAAGAATAGGCTTTATGAACTACCAGAATCTGTATAGGTTTAAAATGTATCTTCGTTATTAATAGGGCCAAATTAGTGCTCAGCCTTTTCAATGAATGAAAAGAATGACCTTAATCAACATAGGCAGAGAGTGTGGTTGGTGGTAAATAAATATGCAGCTACATCAGGACCGGCCTGGTTCATTCATCTCCTCGTCCCACAGTAACTTCTAGTTTGATCAGGAATACTACTGAAATTCTTGTCTTGTTGAGTTTTTTTTTTTATTTGTCAAGTACTTGCTGCAAAAAAGTATAATCAAAGTGAAGGTCCGTGGATTTCAAAATGGGTGACTGATAAACCAACCCTTGAACATAATTCTGGCCAGCCAAAAAGGGCATGGTCAAAGGCCAACATAGCCATCCGATTGCAGTCCAATCCAGTGGCATCGAGAATGGGCAAACAAGATCGAGTCTGAACTTTGAAAAGAACCATATGTTGGTGTCTCACTTTTGCATGAAGACAACCTAGCACACAAATAAATAAACGAATTGAGTTTGGGAGTAAGGGAAGCGGAACCATTCCTGCAGTAACATCTAGCTACAAAATTTGAGCTTTGTTGGCCACAATGGATCTACTCATCCCATGCAAATCTTTGAAAAAATCAAAACAAACCTTACTAGCTGTCCAATGCACAATTTCAAAGTTTGACAACTTCTGGATTGGGACTTGTGGTGGCTCCACAGACGATCATGATTTGAGTGCTCGCACACAACTCAATTCCCTGTACAATACTTTGCAAAATTGTGACAATCCAAACAGTAGGATCTACTCTCGGTGACTACATTGAGGTAGGTATCATGCATTCATGCATATATTAAACAGCATGTATTCCAAGCCCAATGTGTATATTGATGCAGACGTTACGCACTCATGCATATGCATCCATACACGATGCTGCACTATAGACAAACATAAGTTTGTATATGTATCTGCATCTGTATGGATATTCTCTAACTGGGAGCTCGCCAGGGCAATCCTGATAACCAATGTATGCATGCATGCCAGATTCGCATGCTGGATTGATTACAGCAGTAAAACCTAGTTTCGATGCCTAATTTAAACTAATCAGCACCAAAAGGATCCTTGCCCAAGTCATCATCTGATTTATCATCCACATGTTTCTGAATTACATTTTGAAGCATAAAAAGGTGCAACCAACCAGAGTAGGCAAAACCATGCCTGAACCCAGAAATGGATTTCAGAAATAAGAACCAAGATCCAACTTTTCCATTCTTTAATCCTTTGGATTTCCTGGGCGTGGATTGATTACCTTGGATAGAACATTCTTAACTTTTGTAGCCCATTATGATTTAGATCATTTTGTCAAAACCAAGTTATGGTTGAATCTCCAATTTAAAATGAAAGACATGAATATCCACTGTGCTTTTAGAACAAACATACACGAGACGGAAAATCCATACTTTTCATGTGATGGAAAAAAAATATCAAAGGATTATTTAAAAAAAAATCAGATTTACCAAACCAACAGTTGCATTTTCTTTTAGGCCCGTTTGGAATCTAGGTGTTGGAGGTATCAGGAGATAGCTGGAGTGGGAAGTGGGAAATACCCAGTGTAAAAGTGGTTTGGGATGAATGCAGTTTTAGAAAATGATGAAACTGGGGTGGCACAAACTCTAGCATTGGGAAACGAGATGAACAGCTTGATATTTGGCTCGGCTTGACTCAGAAATAGAGCTCAGGGAGCTAAGCTACCATCTAGCTCATTTAGTTAAATGAAACGAGTACGAACATGATAAGCTCGATTGGCTTGACTTGTATGTCATTTAACATATTATATATTTATATATACTTTTATATTATATATTTATAAAGATATTATATATATTTTGTATATTATCAAGCTTTAGAAAACAATCTTTTTCGAAGACGAGCCAACTCGTGATTGACTTGCAAAGAGCATGGGTGAAGCCTTAACGAGACAAGATCTAACAGTCCAATCTAGGCTTGTTTACCAGTCACTGTCACCCAGATACTTGTTTCATTGGGTCCCACCCCTGACCTGAACCTCTCTCTACTAGGGAGTTTTGGGTCAGGCTGGTCACGTGTCTAGTATAATTTCAGCTTTACAACTGTATTCCAAACAACTGCATAAGTGAAAGTGGTAAATCCTCAGCTGAACCGTTCCACTTACAAACAACAAAGTGGATTTGCTAAAACCACAAATTTTGGGAATCCCGTAACTGCATCCTTAGCTACCACCGACTGAAAGATTCCAAACAGGGCCCTACTTTATGCAGAGTGATTTACATGCAATAGACCTCGAGGGTTTTACCATCTGGAGGGCAGCCAATGTACCGTCGGTGGAGGGTTTTTCCTTTGGATTATAAAAAAATCAACATATGGTAAGTTCAAGGTGAGATACTTGGGATGAAGTTTGAATTCAAGAGAAAAAGAGAAGAAAAACAAGGGATATAGAATCAAGGAAATGTGAGTCTTCAATATATGGAATGATTCGAATTTCAAGAAAAAGAAAAAGGAACAAGAATCATTCAAGCTTTTTTTTTTTTTTGAGGATAACAAGAATCGTTCAAACTATGCTGCTAAATTTTACAGTAGATCAGATCCCTTATATGTACTAGTCTCAGCATCTTCAACACATGTACATTTCCTGTGGTACTTGGAAGAACCCCAAGCACTTGGAAGCTTCCATTTTGATAGAGTTACACAAAAAAATCGCCATACCTATAGACCTATATTCTAAGTTCTAACTAAACGTGTCCTCCCTTTCTCCCTCTGCTGGTTCGCCCTCTTCCAGATTGCTGAACTCCAGGTAATGAGTCGGTCTGTGATCTTCATGATAGAATTCTCTAGGTGCCCCTAGCTTGATTCCATACTTCATGCTCACGGTATGTTTCACACCCATGAAATTGTAATTCCATGGACCATTATCTGGTACCTGTACATCCATCAAGAATCAGATCAGTTCATGAAAATTAGCATCCACAAAAATACAAAAATTTGCAATTGAGAAGGAGACATTGTACCATGTAGAATCCAAGGAAGCGATCACTGAGGAGCAACTGGACTTTCTCATAATGGGTTGGTAGATAACCATGTGGATTGCTCCCAGTGTCCTTGTTGAGCCTTCCCCATTCATAACCAGTTGGTGTAAGCTTATAGGCAGTCAAGGAGCAGGATCCTGGAGTAAAACTGCAAGTCAGGATGATGCACTTCTCACCATCCCACTGTTTATTGTTCTCTAGAATCCGAGCATGAGATGTCAGGTCCTGCATGCAATGACAGTTAGAATGAAAGATCGGGCCTTTTAAATGATCCAGCAATCAAAGTAAGCCTACTGGATAAAAGATGGAAGACAAAAATAAACCTGAGGCGAAAGTTGGGGCAGCTCATTTGGTTGGGTATGCATCCAACCCAATGGTTCAAGATCATTCACGAAGTCATGCTCAGGCAGTACAGAAGGCAGATGCACTTGTTGATGGGTCCCCCACTGAGGTGGCATTGCTATACATCGAATTTCTTTGACCTGAGGATTATCTGGAGGGCTCACCCCATATAGATAACCAGCAATTTGGGTCCGGAGATCTGCAATGCATATAAACTTCTTCAAAATGTTCTTCGGAATGATGTATGTATATCCAGTCTCCTGCAAGGTACAACATTCAATGTTCATAAAGCGTATGTCTACGTGGCTCAAAACAAGATACTGTGACATGTTCAAGGCAGAAAACCTTTTTTTGGAAAGAGTTTCCAATAAAAAACGATCATGGAATGCGGGTCAGGCAAACAACCTTAATATCATCGGAGTTGACGTATATATGATTGACGCGGAGATACAGATTGGTAGCAGAGATTGCTCTGACACGCCAATCAGTTTTTGATCCAAACGCTGCTTGCTCATATGGACTTGTAGTGGTAACAATCAGTTCATCACCATGCACGTTTGTAGTCCTAGTTGTCACAGCAGTAAGTTGGCTGGCTTCCTTGGACTGCATAGAAAACATGTAAAGAACAATCCAAAAAGCAGCAGCAAGACAATACAGAATCATGGCTTCTGCAACTGAAAAAAACAACCAAATCTCACCTGCTTCTCAATTTCAGCAATTTGCTGCCTCTGTTGTGATGGTGGAGTTATTTCTGCTCCAAGAATTATGTCACGAATTTCTGATTGGGTAAGTGCTGACGTGTTCACATTATTCTTCTTTGCATAATCAGATAGAATGAGATCTCTTAGAGCAACCTCAACCTGCAGTGGTTGAGATTTTAGCCCCTTCACATCCAGAACATCAATAATACAAGAGGAAAATAGAAAAGTATTCGCACAATTTACCTTCATCCACTGATCATCTGTCAGAGATGGCCAGATATGATGAGGTTTAGTGACAATCGTCTTATCGGGTTTCAGTAGCATTTTTGCTTTCTCATTGTTCACATGGAGAGCACGCAATATCAGTATCAGACGAGAGAATGCGGTGTATGATGAAATCGTCTTCAGCCAATCATCATATATATTGAAAAGAACCATCTGTGGCTCTGTAGCCTTCAGAATTAAATCACCGAATTTCTCAATCTTCAAGCAAGCCTGGAAAGGCAACTGTAACTCACTCCCTTTGATTACAATGTTTGGAAAATCAAGCAAGTGAACCTCCAAAGGATCAAGCATGCCCTTGCGAGTTACTATAATTTGTTTTGGCTGCTCTTCCACAGGCAAGGATCGTACTAATGCAGCAACTTCTTCAGCCGTTTTCCATTTTGCCAGCTGTCCAAGGCGTTTTTGACCTGCCCATACACTTGTGTGGATGACCTGCAGCGAACGAAAAAATACCATTTGCACCAATATGCCTTCTCAAACACACAAATAGTAAATGAGAAATGATATTCACAACAAACCTTCAAAAAAAGTTGCCCCGTCCTTGGGTTGAAAATAAAAATAGCACCATTGATGGGCTTTGTAGTCAGATTTCCTTCAAATGTTTTATGGATGGTAACACGGTATACATTTGTATCATCAACAAACCAGATAATTTGATTGCTGAAGATCTCCCCATAATTTTGAGATGACAAGTAAGGTTCCGTAGGCTCAGAAGAATAAAGCTGGAGACCTTTCCTTATTCGTTCCCGCAGGACATACAAGGCAGGATTAGACTGCAACATAAGTTTCATTAACTGATTTAACTTCCAACAACGTACAGCCAAGAGAATATAGAATGTGTTGGTGTGTTTGTGTACAATATTGCATGTCCATCTGTGTATGCAAGACACATGACAGAAATTGAGAGGATGCCAAGTCTAGGCCCCTAAAATGAACAATGCTTCTAACATTTGGCTAGATCAGATAAAATCATATCCATTTGCACCTGGACCTACGTCACATGGACATGGCTGTCGATACAGAGAGTGACCATTTTTATAAAGTTTCTAACATGACTAGGATATAAGGGAACATTCAACGGGAGTCAAAACGGAGTATCCCTGAGACAGAGACCTGGACTGATCGTCAATCAGATCTGGTTAATTCTCTAAACCAAAACTGCTTAACTAAGATATATTCAATATGGTTTAATTTTCAGTTCTAACATTGAAGCACCATTAGTTATCAGGGCAGAGGGATGACTGGCTATGAGTCCCAAGTCCAATTCTAGGCATGAAACGCCTGAACAAGGTCAGATTCGTGCCAGGCTTAAGCAGATAAGCCTGACAGGCCTATTTGATTAGATCTAGGGATGTAAACTGTTCGGATTCGGATCAGATGTGGCCAATACCATATTCGACTAATCGGATGTTGGCTAAACGGATTCAAATGGTGACAAGCTCATACCAGATCCACTTTTTTACACGTAAACGGATTCAAATATCCATTAAATTTGGATATTTCTCGGATTCAGTAGCAAAAAATCAAAATTGTATCTGCATCTGATTAGAATCAGATATTGTTTTGGCTTACCAAATGCAATTAAACGGAATCAAACTTTAGTCGAATATCAGATAAAATCTGGTTCATTGACATCACAAATTGGATCCAACCATAAAGCTGAATACAGGATATAGGTTGGCTACCTTCCAGACTCATATCAGGGCCTCAAACTAATTATGGGTAAAATGGTAGAATTTTAAATTGACTAATTATTAACCATGATAAGTGAGGTTAAACATGTGGGCATGCATTTAACTGAATAAAAAACTAGGTATATCAAAGCTCTGTGCATGTGTGTGTGCACAAACACAGAGAGAGAGAGACCTTCATGATCTTATTCATAGCTTGAGCAAGGAGTGGTTTTGAACCGGGAAACCAATTACCAAAAGCCGAATGCAAATTATATGCAAGATCAATGCCAATCATCACTCCTGAATAATGCATACAAATAAGCATCAACTTTTGTATTCAATATGATGAAAAAGAACTAAGAAACTGAACTATGTAAAAACTAATTATTTTACCAGTAGGAGAAGGGTAAATGGACATGTTGTCAGTGGTATAGTCCATGAACTTCGCTCTGGTGTAACGCTCAATATCATGAGAATCATAATCTCCCCAACGAAGCTGAAAATCGATCCAATATTTATTGCTGGCTTTCTGATCAAAAACATCCTTTGACTCTGCCACTAGACTAGGCTTAGACATTGGCCATCTATAAGCAGCAAAAAGAAGGATGTCGGCACAAGAACTGTTCATTTTGTAACTCTTCCTGGGATGTATTGTCTCCTTCTGCACAGTCTCAATTTCCAGTGCATCTAACTCTTGATCCATTACCTGGCAAAGATCCATCACAACACTCTCATGTACCTTCTGCCAAAGGTGTGCACGGAATATCTGAATCAAAGATATCTTCAAGGTTGGGATTTTTCCATGCATAAATATCCCAGTTAGATCTAGTTGCACTTGAAAACCAACATAAACATTAGCACGATTAATAGTCGGAGACCACCAAAGCGTAAATCGACGATTTGGAATTTGGTTGAGACCAGATCGTTGTGCATTTGTCAGCTTCTTGTACTTCATAGACTCTTCAAAACCAGATGCTTTCTCCCAAAAAAGACCTTCCCAAGTAGGGAAACTGCCAATCACAAAATTGTGAGACTGATTCATGGAAAAATACTGTCCCATACAATTCAAAACACAATGATAAACAGTAATCAAGGTTACACACAAGGTTCAATTATCATGAAGGGGGAAAAATACTCTCATACAATTCAAAACACAATGATAAACTACACAAATTTAAGATTGGAATCAATCTGCTAATCAAGGTTACACACAATGTTCAATTATCATGAAGGGTCTTTGCATATAAAATAGTCAAACCATTTAATAGACCATATAAATAAATAACTTGCACTGGTATCCACAAATCAGAGCTCTAGATATCAGATGGTAAAAATAAGTAAATGCCATACGGCAATTTGTTTACTATTACAAATTTAAAAGTAATCATACTGCACCACATATAATAAATTAAATCAATAATGAGATAGAAGCAGAAATCTAGAGTTCAGTATTCTAATGTTGTGAGAGCAATTTAAGGCATCATCTACCGAACTAGAAAAATAGAAGACTTATCAACACTTGAAGTTGAAGATGTACACATGAACAAAATCTCTTTGTTGATACCAGCACAAAATGGTGGTAACTGTATAAATTCACAAGTAACGCCTAGATGTCTTTAAAGTTCAACAATATTAAAAAAAAATTAACTTGCTCTATAGAATGAAATAAAGCAAAAGTCAAAAAAATGCTTTCACAAATGCACTCAATTATGGTCTGCTGATTTCATGAAATGAGAACAAGACAAAGTATGGCTTTTGACTTCCATCGCCCTGGACATTAATCCACAGTGAATTTTGAAGAGCTAAATACGTGGACAGCTATATGTATATATAAAAGAGAAAGAAAAGTAATTAAGTACAAAATAAAAAAATGATTTTAGGGAAAAAAAAAGATGGAGACATCCTCAGTGCTCTCTCCCTTGTATGTGGCAACACACAATTCATCAAAATTGTAAAAGAGAAGAGTTAGTTCTAAAATAGAATTGATTTATTGATTTACCATGGCTCGACTATGGTAACAGTGAGTCTTTTTACCGACTAGCTTGACTCCATCATCAACTAGAGGAGAGAGAGAGAGAGAGAGAATTTTCTGTATAATAAAAGGGCATGCCAACTCATTTTGGTGGAGTTAGGACCCAATAAAATATATGAAGAGAAAAAAGGGTTTAAACAAGGCTGATACAAAGTGTTCGACATCAAAACTGTGTCTAAGACACAAGCGTTGGACACAATGCATAAAGTGTCCATTTTTTTCTTGGACAATTCTATGTTGAAAAATGAAGTGTCTAGGAGTGTCAGTGTCCAAGTTGGCCCTTTAGAAGTGACAATATGTTTAAACTAAACCACTGATGGAATGGTAACACATTCTGGTGATACCAACAATCCAAGAAACATAACAAAGATCAGCAACTTACTATGTTCCTTTAAACAGGGTATGCTCAAGAATGCCTTCTACTCCACCAAGAGCTTGAATGACATCTGTCCGATAGTTATTCAAGTTCCACAATTTTCCATCATGCCGTTGATGAGTCCACCAAAATGGATTTTGTTTTAAAACCTGATACTGTTTAAAATCAGTCCGCACTCTCCAACCCTTGTCATATGCCAGAGTATGCCGATCTTTCTGAAAAAGGGTATTGATCCGTGGTATACCTCTATCCCAAGAATCCTGCACAATAAGAACAGAAATGTCAATTCAAAGTAACCTAATGATATTTGCAGTGACCAAGAGAACTTGGTAACTTCTAAGGTTATCCTGAAATCTAAAACAGCATTTCTCCACATTGATGAAATAGAAATTACTCCAAATATGCCATCACCAGTAAGCAAAAAAAATGAATCTCAGACCATGGACAAGTACAAGACAGTAGTTCAATGACCTAACACCTAGCACTTCAAGTCGATCTATCTGCCGTTATGAATATTTTATCTGCGGACCTAAAATTAATTGAATTCTAAACTTTCTAAGAGATAAACATCACTGCATTTCCCATTGGAATGTATAAGAGCAGCAAACAACAACAACAACAACAGGAAACAAGAACTAATGGATTACCTCAAGATCTTCCAATGTCAAACGCCTGTTTTGAGACTGAGCCTCCTGCCTTTTCAGGGCATATTCTGCCCATACACGCTGGGAATCTTTAAATTCGCTTTCCCATGGCTGTCAGAAAATTAGAGTCAGAAACTAAAAGAAAACAAGATGGAAAACAATGACCATATAGGAAAAACATGTAGTGCACTATTTTCACCTGAATGTAACGGTACAGATTTGGAATAAGCTGGTCCTCTTCATGGCTCATACCACTTCTAAAATGTGTAACACCAACATCTGTTTGTTGACTATACCGGATATCACTTTGGGGAATTAATATATGACCCATCGAGAGCATGCCAAGCCCTCCAATTTCTTTTGGAGTATAAAATATGACAGGAGGAAATCTGACAAAAAGAATATGAATCAAAACCAACACAAAGGAAGGATATCCCCCAAGAGATATCCATGAGTTCATATATTGTTCACTTACCTGCTTGGCATTTTTGAATTTAATCCAATCTTAATACGTGTTTGGATCTTATTTTCACACTTAACAAGCAAATCTAGCAGCTCCTGAGTATGCACAGTTGCCTCACGAAAATATGTCATGAGACCTAATAAAGAAAACAATCAGTGAGCATGTGCTTGTGGAGGTGTCATGTAATAGCATGCATTCTGCAAAATAAGGACTGGCAATACAAGGAAAAATACCTATAAGTGCTGTATTCCATTTGTTGACAATCTTCGTAAACGTTGTTGAACCTGATGACATGAGAATCTGCCTGACACGATTCTCGAACACCTTCATGTGCTCGTCATCAACACGTAAGAAGGCAACTGCGGTTTCCTCTTTGGTTTGCTCATTTTGCAATTTCCACACCCCATCTTTTGTGTTGCTAAAAGCCTCCTGAGTAATTCGAATCTTGGGCAGTATCCGCACTTCAAAACCACACCTGGAAGTGGAAAATGGATCACATGATACAAAAAGAAGAAGCAGATAAGGGAAAACTAAAATACAATGAGACCACAGTTTTAACTCTGCAGAAATTATAAAAGCAATGTTCTAGGAAATAAGCAGCCTTCAGTGGGAAAGAATGATCATGAACTTATGCAAAACATACTAATATCAAAATTCATAGACCTACATGCTGAACAGCAGGTTGGGATTGTCCTTGCTGTACACTGAAACAAAGCTGTTTTCCCACTCAAATGTTGTAATGCTTCGAGGAAGTCTATTCTTCATGTCCCAGAAAACACTTCTCCCCAGATTAACTGCAAAACAATAAAATCAGTTTTCTATTACTTCTGAATAATTACATAGTAACTTCAAAGAATGATAAATATATGCAACTCACCATCATGTTTCATAAGCCTCATTCGCGCATCCCTTGGCCAACATTTCTTATTGTTATATCCAACCATGTTTTCATTGTTTGGATCAGGATGCTCTGTAAGGAACCGCTGAATGAGGTCCCTTGCTTCTTCATGAGTGAAGCGGAAAAGAATGTGGACTTTGTCAATGTACCTCGAGTACAACCTTATGGGATGACGTGCTTCAACCTTGGTGTCCCAGTATGTGATGAACTCATTAGGCATCTGAGGGGGACCAGCAATCTCACTTGCACGGGTCAAACCAAGAAGCAAGAGATCGAGGACCAACCCATAATATTGCACCACAAAAGAAGCAAACTGAAGACCACGGATTAGACCATATGAATTTGTGTGGCTCATGTCTTTGTAGGATAAGACAACATTATTTTTGGCGGTTACATAATCGGCAATATTGTGATCAAGAATCAATCGCAGAAGCCTGAAAATGGTCAACATTGAAAAAACAATAAAAAACACAAGGCCAAAAGACCCTGATAAATCATGAGCATTTCAAAGTGTGTGCATGTTTACCTATTGAGCAAAGTCAAGTCTATCTTCTCAAAAAACTTTTCAAACTTGGTCTGTAGCATGACAACACATTGTCCTTCACTTGTGTCCCATATATCCTGCAGATTGTTTATACCTTGACACCATTTATAGACCAAAAGTGGAGGCGGCTCAGAATCTGCAGGCTTAATCCAATTGGGGAAGAGATGGCGCTTGTCGCCTTCATACCATAAATATTGGTCAAGGTATGCATCCGTGATTTTCTCAAGGGGTTCTATTTCATACACAGGAATTAGGTAACTGTATAAATCCATGAACTCAATTCCAACCTGAAAATATTTTTTCCAAATTTAATTCTTAAATTCACATATATATTTTGCCAATCCAAGGATACTAAAAGTGATATGGTTGCCTAGAAACAAAACCAATTGTAATATTACCTCTTTAAAAGCGCGCTGTGTAAGGAGATGACGTTTTATACGTGACAATGCCTCATGTGGATTGTCATATGCTTGTTCAATAAGACCAAGCTCTTCCCTCTGCTGTTGGTTTAATCTCACTGCCACACTATAAGACTCCTTCAACCTCTCAAGTGCAAGAATAAGAAGCTTGGTATCATGTTTGTATGACAGGGGAGGGAAAGGAATAGGAGAAAATTTCCTCGACTCTAACCAGTGGACAGTGGTCGTATAAATAGCAACAGCTTCTTCAGGTGTAACATAAGGACCATCTTTCAAGTAATTGTGTTGTCTTTCCTACATATAGCAGAATCCAAAACAAGCAACTTAATATTTCCAGCAAAATCAAAAGCATCAGAAAAAACATAGACAAACTAAACCCATGACACAAGATTACATGCATCAAGTGTAACAGTAACATCATTATGGGTATGCGGGCTACTAAAAATCTGAAAACCAACATGGATATCATTTAGCCCATACGTAAAACCAAATGCAGGTCACCCGGTAATCAAATGCAGAAAGCTCTACATGCCTTCCATAGAAACCTCGTGTGGAAAAGAGAGAGAGAGAGAGTTGTAAGAAAATTTAAACTGCAGGTAAGCCTAGCAGCATTGCAAGGGAAATAAGTAAATCATCAAATCATGAGACCAACCTAAAGAATTCAAGCATCTTATAAAATAAAATATATTCAACTTGCATTATAAATACAAATTGAAAAGTTTGTATGTCAACTTGGATCAGATCCCAATGTACTAGATGAACCAAATTCACCATGAGAGAAATTTATCAAATGATGGTTAAATGATCCAAGCATTGAACATACCCAGTTCACTATGGACCTAACCCAATCTATTGAAAGCACTTCAAACACGCACAGGACAAAATCAATCAAACCAATAAATCATTCCAGAATTTATAAGCAGCAAACATAAAATTAGGCAATGGCCAGATCATACACAGACATCTGTCATTAAGTGTAGTAGCTACACTTGGAGAAAAGAAGAGGTGTACCTGCTCAGCTTTCAACCATAAGCGAGTCAATCGACCTAAATTTTTCCTGCAAACTGTTTTATCAACTGTTGCACCCCTTCTGATACGTTCACGATTATAGTGAGCAACATTTGTCCACCAATCAGCCTTTGACTTCACAAAACGAAGAATCATGTTCTCAACAGGGACTGGAAGCCCAGGCACCTGAAAAACAATGGGTATGAGGAAACCAGGGAGATGATACAATGCATTCATCACATATAAAACAGAAAAATATAAAACTTACACACCTTCCAAGGAATGTTTGCCTTCCAACAGCGCCATGCTTCACTAAGATGTTGCAAGATAGTTCGTACTTTGTTCTGCTTGATGCCCTCTGGATGCAATGGATTGGTGAGTAATTACTATGTACAGTATTCAGAAAACAAAATGACTTGAAGACAGCATGCAAGATTGTCAATATAGAAGGGGAAAAAATATTTGGTCACCTAACACAAGGCTCAGTAAGCACACAAACTAAGATTTGATTAGAAAGTTTTAGTCAAAACAAAACAACTTTTATATAAACATAGCATGAATATTACACATATCTAGCCTGTATACATGTGTATATAGCAAAAGAGTATCACCTGGCATAGCATCAATAAGATCGTGCATAACAGCAGCTCGAAGTTCTAAGTCAAAATGGCTTTCTACTCGTTGCTTTGTGACTGTTTTAGCTACTCCCTTTGAATGACGACCCTCAAACTGACGAGCAAGTAAATTTCCCAGCCATCTTTCCAGCAAAGGAACAATTCCACGAAGGAAAAACAGCCACACTCTCCACATTGGAGCCCAAATACCACATCCTGGTCCCTTCCCAACTGGTCCCGTGTTAAACCGATAGTAGATCAAGTGCTTTAGGTCTTTACACATTCTGATTTGCCGCATCAGCCTGTACTTATATCGATACATACCAGTCAACTGCCCAACATGTGAAAAAATATATTGCAAGCCATCTGCTAATTGAAATGCATCCACGTTCCCCAAACGAAACTGTATGTTGGCATCCACCACAAGTTTTGTTAGTCGTAAAATTTCACGGCACAAGTGAAAAGCATTTCCAAAACGCGACTTTTTACGTTCCTTGGTGGTAAGTGTCTTCACAGGCTTTAGATTAAAATTGTAGTCGAGATGAAGATAATTAAGATTCTTCCGGTGTATCAAAAGATTCAACATGTTATAACCCTGTTTACAAACTTGGAGACCTGCTTCAGCCCAATCTAATTCAGTAGACTGGAAGAATTTAGTAGCCGCAAGAGAACGGAACAGCTGTTTTTTCTTTTGAGCCTTAGGAGGCCTATGATGCAGCTCATTCAATACAAAGCACTTCAACAGCTTCTGGTAGCTCACCCGAACTTTAACAGGATATGATGGAGGACTGCAAATTCAAATCAAGATCAAACAATTCAGACAAGAATTTTACATCAAATGTAACTAAAAAATAACGTATTTATACTGCATGAAGAAAACCATACCAGTGTTCCTTGTACCACTCTGATACAAGAGGGATATCCTCTGCCCTCCGCATTCGACCAGACCTCATATTGAAGGGACGTGGAGCAAACAAAAGAGATATGCCAGCAGCTGTAGTATCTGTATATAGTTGAGTGTTTTGCAACAAAGGTTCCACCCCTTCAGGAATATAAAAATCATCTTCATCTTCTTCATAAACTTTTTTATCTCGACGTTCCTTATTTATCGAAGTAATGGGGTGTATCAAAGGATCATAGTAAAATGCTGGTAATTCAGGATCTTCTGCTTTAATGTACATTATCATGGGAGTGTGATATACACAAAGCTTCACTTTCCTAGGGCGATTGTTATAAAGATGAGGAAAAGCTATTCTATACTCAGTCCTCAATGGTGAACGAATGATAAGTTTATTAATGTCATTGAATTCATTCCAATCCTCATCACCTTTCTCCATGTCCCGATACAAAGGTTCAAACTTAGGACCTCCTGCAAAAGAATACAAGTTAACAAAAGGGAGGAGAATGAGAAGCAGCAGAGGGAAACAAAGCACTGTAATGCAGAACATGCATCACATTTGCATCTTGTCCAAATGAGGTCTCTATCCGCAAACAGATTCAAAGAAGCATCCATGGATCTCGTGAATATAATGACTCAAGACAACGATCCCATCTTTTTCCTGGTGCAACCCCAAGTTGTGCAAGTATGAAACTGAAAAAAAAGAATGTGCAACCAATTTGACAATGTAAGCAGCTTTTTTCTTTTTCTTTTTTTTTGCACACATGATAGTTGCTTCTCTACCTAATGCAGTTCATAGCTGCGTACACATGCATACAAGCATGTCTGTGCAAAGGAGACAAACAACTGCAGGACCCAGACAAGCCTAACAGTGCACAAGGATAACCAAAAATGCATCCTGGATGAATGCATCCACATAATATCAATGTCAATTCTGTATAACATATAAATTTGCATAGACATGTAGCATGAATTCCCACATTGAAAAGAAATTCATCAGTTCAAAATAAGCCAGTGTCAACCTCAAGCACAGATTTACAATTTATACTTGAAGCTCACAGCAGCTTATTCAGAGTGGTTGCTTAAGATCATGTCAACAACTGAGAATGAGGAAAACAAATAGCAGAGTGAAAGGACTACCTGGTATGCACATGTTCAATGCTTTAGCAGTGAAAAATGACTCCATATCAAACAGATAAAAGTAGTTCCTGTCAATCAAGTCAGAAAGAAGTTGTGCTGCAAGCCGATGAAGAGTTGCCATTATTGGAAGTGACAGATGCCACTTTCTATAACTAGGACCATTTATAAGCTTTGTCTTCACCAGGGGTTTGTGATCATAAAACCAAGTATACACTGCAGAATCTTCTTCTTCATCAAGCTCAAGCTGTATAGGCTCAAGGGGTTCCACATCTAACAAGTTGTCAGCATAATCCAAGGGAGGCTCCTCATCATCAAAAGGTGGGAATCTCATTCTCTTGAAGTGGCGCCGGTCCCTCTTCTCCCTCCTCATCATGATCCACATTGTACCCCACTGTAAACATACACATACATTTAGCCTATCTTATATTGACAAAAGATAAATACATCACTATGTCAAAGAGGATGTACAGGATAGAAGAAAAAGTCACCTGAGCAAGGTATATGGGTTCAACTACCCAGGGAATTTCATTAACAAATGTAATTGCCCCAGTAATATGATACAAAACCTTCACATCACGAACCTGCCAACAAGTGAAATACAAGTTTACATTCTGTCAGTAATCCAACAGAATGAAAATTAACAAGAAGTTCAAACATGCAGTTGATAGATAAAACAAGGCAACTGAATCCAGACATGTTCCCAGGGCATTGGCATGTTCTCCAGAAGCTTGTACACAGCATGAGGAACAAACTTAAGTGCCCCTAAGTATACACGTTTGTCATGACGGTATTTCTTTGTGGACATATCCCCATGATCTCTGCAGAATTATAAAAGAAGTAAAAAGACCATTAGTAAAAGATCAGAACAGCAATAACAGATCAACATGTAGTAATGTCACATGGTCCAACCATTTGCAAATAAAAACATAAAGTGCTTTAAGAATCAACCAAGAAAAAATGGTATATTAAAATGGCATTATCTGATTGCACCAAACATTCCAACAAAAATACAATCCATGCGGCAGATTAAAAAAAGTAAATGATGCCCAAAAACAAAATCCAGGTGAAATTCTGAAAGAGGTGAACTACAACTTTTTGGGCAATCCCAGAAGAGCACAAAGTATAATCCAATTATTTGCATGTGAATATGCCAAATTGTAAACATAGTCCTTAGTCCTTACTACTATATTTACTTGTTCTTCTTTTCTTTCTCCAATGTGTTATACATGTGTGTGAATATATTTGTTGTCATAACCCTTGGTATGCTGTTTGAAAACTGCAGTGTGTGTAACTATCTATACATGCTAGTTTGTGAATTCCAATGGAAGTCAACTCCAGGCTAGAGAGATATGCCAAGACACAGTCGACTTGCATGGCATATGATCAAGACTACCATACTTGACACACACAAAATAAGTTTTGGATACCTCAATACATATTGGATTTATATTTCATATCGGATTTAGGTTTCATGGAATACCTTAAATGCTACAGCCAATGATGACTTGAGAGTCTCTCATGAACATTGATGAAGAGTTAAACTCACTATATACACTTCTACTCCAAGCCATAAGAGTTCATCCTCATCAGATTGATCACATGAAACATGTATCATTTTTTAAAGGAACGGAAAAAAATATATTACATGAAACATGTATCTTGCTAAATTAGAAGCTTAAGATTTTGGTAGGAATGCACATAATGGACTAAACTTTGAACACCCAAAGCTTGGTTTGGCAATATAATTAACCTTTGTCGGTTATTGATTTTTAGAAGACAAATTCCAGGTGTCAACAGGCTCTCCTATGAACATACCACATTTTTTACTGGTAATCCATCAAACAACATATTTAATAACACTAGCATGTCTCACCCTTCTACCAATGCCACCACTCTTGGGTGGCTTCTCACATCTGCAATAAAAAAAATTATGCATAGAAAACTATAGACACCCAGTTTTTCCAAAATGCCCAAAATACTAACATCTCTAAAAGAATGAAGCTGCACATTGGAGTTCACAAATAGGATAGCACGAGAAAACCCAGAGGATCCGTTGGACGGCTAAAGCAGTTTAGTCGTCCGACCCTAGACGACTATCTCAGTCTAGCCATCCAACACCTGCCTTGTTTCCAGACGGCTACTCCCTGCCCAATCTATCCAACATTTGGTTTATCCTCTCCAAAGGATGGCCAAACATGGTTAGTCGTCCATCTCTAGACGAAAAAAACAGTTTAGCCGTCCAATTAGTTCGAGCAAATGAGACACATTTGCCTCATCTCCAACCAATTTTGCACGATTCTGAGAGAATATTCCTCACGGATAAAATTTCTCCTGAGAAAAAACTCACCTCTTATTTGGAATAAGAACGAATCTATTTGAACCAAATCCAGACCCAAAAAGCCCCATTATCTGGATCTGTTCTGAACACCTACAAATAGGGGCCCACTCTTATAATCAGGGGAGGAGAAGGAAGACGTTCTAACACTGACACTGAGAAGAACGAACGAAGACTGCCGACACCCGTCTCTTCGATCTTCCTCAGTTGCATGGAGGTTCTGCTACACCAACCGCAGAAAACCCTAACTTTCCAATAGAAGTATTGCCAAATTAAGAACTCAAAAGCCTAAAACGAATCTTGGGTCCGGAAAAAGGTGTGTTTGTTGTTTCTCCTTTCCTTCATTTTATTTGTTCATTTTATTCAATGAGTTAATTTTATTAGTTTAGAACAGATACTCGCAAGTTTCTTTTGTTTATTTGCATCATCCGTTGTGTGAGTTGCGCTACCGAATCAAAAGGCGTGCTCCGACTTTACCTTCCCTTTGGCGAAGGATGGTCGAAGTTCGAACGACGTCCCTACGTCTTTTTAAAGGAGTTTTTAGTGATTTAAAAGGTAAGTCTCAAATTTTTTTATCAACAAAAGCATTACTATATGGTACGGAATGTTGGGCTGCCAAGAGACATCATATTCAAAAAATGAGTGTAGCTGAGATGCGGATGCTTAGATGGATGTGTGGAAATACAATAAAAGATAAGATTCGGAACGAAGAGATACGTAAGAAGGTAGGTGTTGCACCCATTGAAAATAAGATGCGAGAGAATCGATTACGGTGGTTTGGACATATTCGGCGAAGGCCTAATGATGCTCCATTTAGAAGGTTGGAGAAATGGGAAAATATATTAGTTAAAAGAGGTTGGGGTAGGCCTAGGAAGACTTGGATGGAGATGATAGGAAAGGATATGAATGCTTTGAACCTCACCGAGGACATGGCGTTGGATAGAAATGATTGGAGGAAAAGGATTCATGTGGAAGACCCAAAATGAATTTCTTTTTGGTTCATATCGCTGACCCCAATTGTTTTGGGATGAAGGCGTAGTTGTTGTTGTTGTTGTTTGTAACAAAAGCATTATCAACACCTTGTTAAAAGCATTTTCTTATGAATGAACACCTAAAAAAACTTAAAGTTGACAGTTGATATGACCCAAGTTGCAAGTGCAAGAGAGATCCAAGGATGTTTTTGCCCCTTGTCATTCCAATGAAGAAAGTGGCATTCACTTCAAGCAGTTGATATAGTTGTAGGATGTTTCTACTAGATTTTCCACAAGATTGGGTTGGTGCTCTGTGTATCCTCCTTCGTACCCCAAATTCAGCCCACAAGATATAATGGTCTCTTCAACCTTCAATCAGCAAGCAACTCCCAGATCATTTGTTTAAGGTAAGACCATCACGAGCATTGAGAACTCCACAAAATATATGCACTACCTCCTTCGGAAACAGATGGTTGTCACCATCAAAACCCATCCACATTTTCAATATACATATAGAAGTGCTTTGTCCTAGGATTCACCTTTTTATGGCCACAAATTCTGATCGAACACAACCACTACAAAATTAATACCCACTCACTCCCTCCCTTGCCACTACTAATTCACAAATTGCCACAAAAAAAGGTAATATGATACATAATAGGATACAAAAAGCTTTCTAGAAAAGAAAAGAACATCTCCAACATTTCCCCTAGGACAGAGAGAAGACAACAACCCCACCACTCATCCATACAAGATTAAAGTTGTTCCACTGATATCTCCATAAAAACCATCAATCTACAACCCCACAATAAAATAACAATTTCACTAGTACAACTTTGCTTGTACAAAACATATATGCATGTAATTCATTTTTTTTTCCTAAGTCAAAGCAGGATATGCAAGTTACTGCTAGATCTAAGGACATGTTTTGGGTGTAGATGTGGACAAAATTGGCTTTTGAGAATTCTTTATACTTGCACAACTTCTTACATGACCACCTCTCTAGAGGGGGAAAATCCACATTGACAGTCTGAAGTTGTAGGGGTGCACAACAAGCTGAGCTAACCCCAGCTCAGCTCGATCCCATTTAAATATATAAATGAGCCAAGCTCAAGCACAGGCTCAAGCTATTTTCTGCAAGTGAACCAAGCCTGATCAGTACTATCAGGCTCGGGTAGGCTCAATTAGGCTCGTGAAACATGCTCACATAGAAGGTTAGTTGCATAGTAACCAAAAAAGAATGCCTACCCAAACAGGTTGGGTGTTGGGTTTTTTATGAGAGAGGTGGTGGGTTCGAACCCCACCCCATCAAAGCTTTGGTTTTTTTCTTTCAAAAGACTTGAAACTGCTAGGGCAGAGCTGAGCTTATTAGACTCCAGCTCAAGCCAAGCTTGAGCCTTCATTTTTTACAACAAACCAAGATTGACCAGAACAGGCTTGGCTCGTGGGCAGCCCTAGAACTTGTTATTCGCGTAGTGCATGTCAGGGGTAATTTTTTCCTGTGGGAAACAATATAGAAAGTCATCAAAGTATAAAGATCTTCTATACCAAATTTATCCAACTCAACGCTCAAGCTAATAGATTAACCAAATTACACCTAGGATGTTATCAAAGCATAAAGGATCTCCCACACCAAATGGATCCAACTCAATGCTCAAGTTAACTGACTAACCAATTTGCTGGAGTTTGCACTTTCTTGTCATATGCAAAACCACGGGATTTTGTTCCAATGACACAGTCTCAAGGATCCCATAAATTGACACAATGCTATACAGCAGATGGCGTTTATTTTCATCATAATTCCAGTCACCATACTGAATACCACATAGTAGAACAAACGAATGCAAATGGACCAAAAATTATGCAGTGGAAGAAATAACAGTATCATGAACACATTCCAGTATGCAAGGAACTTACCACTACTCATTTAGAAAACTATTTTTCCACCGTCCATGTATGAATCATTTCCACCGTTAGAAAATTAGATAACTTGATTCGTGAACAAGAACTACCATCGGCCTTGGGCCAAATAAAGGAAACAAAGTGGAACGAGAGCCTGAAGTAAAAATGATATCGTGAACAGATACAGAGCACAAAAAAGTAAAACTGTGATCAGAGAAGAACCCTAATTTACAGAACAACAACCACTCACCTAATGATCTTCCGGACATGCTCGGGTGGCATGTCCTCCTTCTGAGTCTCGACGAACCCGAACTTCCGCTTGTCACCGTACCTCTTCGAGTTGAGCTGCATCCACTTCCGCGCCTTCTCCTCCAGCGCTGCCTCCGACTCCGCGGCCGATGGCGGCACGCTGTAGGAGGGCTGCATGACCGGCGGCGGAACCACCGGACCCGGACCCGTCCCCGGAGGAGCCATCTGGGGGCCCGGCCCCGTCCCGGGAGGGGCCATCTGGGACCCCATCCCGCCGTTCCACATCTTCACCGGTTTAACTCAGAAGAGTGAGAGGATTGGCGGGATTGCTACTGTTGGGGTTTGCAGGAGCTCCTAGGGTTTCGGTTTCAGGCGTCGTGAGGAGCGATAGGGCTTCGCTCGTCCGCAGAATGACGGGAGGACAAACAGGGTGATTGGCACGACGGAGCAGGGCCGCTTTATATAAAGGGGGAGAAGAAGCGGCACCGGATGCACGTGCCATTGGCACGTGAGAGACGAGCGAACAACAAAAAGTTTAAAAAGGGTAAACTAACGGCAGCTAAATTCCCGTTAAGATAATTTTTTTCTCGTATTTGTATCGGTCAAATATCGTCAAAATATACAAATTAAAAATTGAAATATATAAAAAATAAACTAATATATATAATAAAGAAGGTTTATTTTCCCTGAGATATGTTAAATAGGTTGTTATTTTCAAAATATCACAAAATGATAAAACTTTTTGGACAAATCGCAGAATGAGTTAATATCACAAAATCACATGTCCACGTTTTTTATTTTTTAGAGAAAAAAATTGAAGCTTTATTGACTCAAACGGGCTCACAGAAAAGGCTTATTTACCAGGGAAAGCGAGCCTTTTCTGTGACATGCAACGGGCCCTAAAGGATCGGGCATATCATATCTCGGTCAATCGATCATCCATCATTCTCTATCATGTGTAATCCTTTCTTGTTTGTTGAGGGAAATCCTGCGTGATGTGGGGGGAACTCATCGTTGCTTCTATAAAGATGAATTAACTCTATAAACCAACTGTTTATGTCTTAATGATCAACTAAACTGATCAATGGGATGAAAGAAAAAAGCAATTTACATGCAGAGTAATGCTTAGGTGTGAAATGATGGGTGTTAAATGAGTTTTCCAGGTTTTTTTGTTTTGTTTTTAAATTCTGACTGTACAGATGTGACATATGTACTTCATTTTATAGGGATCAGCTCTTGGAGTGTTAGATTGTGACACATGGGTGGGTTTTTATAAGGTTCAAAAAATCAATGGTCCAAAATCTTTATAAAAGTTTTAGGCTCCAAATATCAATTTTTCTATAAAAAACACATGATCCAGGTGTGGATTCCTAATAAATTGACCATGCCCAACACATTAATGGGGTTGAAACTGCAAAAAAAAAAAACACCAAAAAAGCAGAAAAAAAAACCATTTAGCATGTATCAATTTTGCACCTACCCATTTCTCTATACATGCATTTTGGAAAATTGATATATATATTGGCTCTGAAGTTAAATTTCAAAGTTATTTGATGCCAAGTAGAAAGTTATGAAGGTTCTCTTCTCAAAAGTGCAGTAAAAACAAATTTGAAGCCTTTTTATCAGATGTATTGTAATGTATACGAAGGATATAAAATTGAACATTAGAAAGACATTTTAGAAGTTAAGAGAGTTCATTTCTATGTCGAGAGAAGCATGATTTCTATCCCTTTTTTTGAACCAATATTCTCACAAAGCTTTGAAAGAATGGTAGAAATGTTAGTTTCATGCTTTAATTGGAAGCATGTTTCTTCTCAAGTAAGCTTTGAAAGTTTTTTTTTAAGAAGCTTCCAATAACCTTTTTTTTTAATGAGTCACTTAATAGGTCGGACTCCCGGTGAGGTAAAACTCCGGGTTGAGGATACAACCATGATAAAGCAACAGCAGCCCCCCCCACGTTCCAGCTGGATTTGATCCTAGATCTTCAGCTTGACATAGGACCCAGATGACTACATGGGTAACCATTCATGATATAACAAAGGTTGCTCGATAAAATAATAATAATAATAATAATGAACACGTTAATTTGCTAGTTTTTTTTTCCAGATTTTTCCTTGGGAAACTCCGTCCAGGATATAGAGACAAAGTCGACATCCCGGCCGGCCGTGTAAAACGCCATGGCTAGGACTCTCACCGGCAGGGCCTATGCTGGGCTTGGGCTTATGAAGGGGGTGGTAGCTCCCACGAGAGTGAAACTCCCACTGTCCATCTGACAGCTGAGGCTTGCTCCAACTACGCTAACCCTTTTGGGGTAGAATTTGTTACTCAGCGGAGCTAGGTATTTTCTAGGATTGACAACTCAGAGGCATATATGCAAACCCCCTTAAGAACCTTTTTCACCTGGATTTTTTTTTTTCAAGGAGACGGAAGGGGAACACTTTTTGTCACATGAAAATTTTAAGTTGTTTGTTTCTGGGAAACAGAATATTTGCAAACTCTGAAAAGGTTTTACCTAGAAAATGCCTAATTTTTCCATGTGAAAGGTGTGTTATAACCATAGTGACAAATATCGCGAGATTTATGAAATCTCACGATAATATCGTGAGAAATTGCCTGAAAGTTTAAAATGGCAATTTCTCTCAAGATTTTTAAAATATCGTAAGATTTATGGAAAAACATAAATACCACAATTTAAACATGATATTTACGTTTTAAACGGCTATTTATCATGAAAAAACGTGTAATTTTATTTTTAAATATTTTTTAATTAATATTTTCTTATAAATTTTTTATATTTTTTTATTGCCAAGATTTTGCCAAAAATGCGAGATTTGTGAAAATATTTCAATTTCTCGCGAGTTTTTGCCGAAAAAAAAACGTTTGCATAGCCTCGTAGGCATGACTTAAGGTGAGCCGCAGCTACTTGATCCAGGAATCCAAGGTCTTGGAACTTTGCCACCTATCCTTTGTAATTAATTTAGCAGAAATTTTAAACTGTTAGGGAAACATAGCAGTAAATCTCGATTACAACTTTGAGAAATATTCAACTAGGCGTTGACAAAGACAGCTTCTCTCTCTCTCAAGGAGAAAAAGGGTCATGATCTACAGGGTTTTCATATCAAAAACCAACAAACTTGATGAAAGGGCATACAAGGCTTTTGGATCGACTTGAAAAACGTCCCACCTTCAATCATGTGGTCTTGGTGATTAAAAGACCTTTTCAATGAATACATAAACATGCAAATAAAGCACACATATCAGCTCATTTACTCCATGGCAGGAAATTCACACAAACAAATTAGCACACCACCCAAAATACAACAAAATGCATTTCATACCAATTACAGTTCAATTCATTAGAGCTTCTTTTCCTGGACTCCCCACATAACAGGCATCTAGAAAATGATATGCACAGCTTCTTGAACAAGGTCTCCTGTATATTTGAAAGTGGTTTCAGCAAGCTTCAGACAAAGCAGCAGTTACCCACTAGTTCTAACAGATTATGTAGTAAACGAGAGAGCTTGGCACCAATATCAAGAGCTCTCACTGACAACAGCATCTTCTCTCGCGTTGGTTTCATCAGATACGAATTCTGTGCTCTCATCTGTAGCTGAAAAATCTGTCTTATCTTGCCTAAACAAGTCACCGCTTTCCAAATTTGACAGCTTTTCTCTCTGCTCACCTTTGAGAAACTCCACAACCTCAGGCATTGTGGGTCTCTTCACTGGCTTGCTCTGTGTACATAGCAATCCCACAAGCACCACTCTTTTAAGCTCTTCCAAGTTGTATTTCCTGTTCAACTTTGGGTCAGCCACTTCATTATACCTCTTCTCACAAACCAAAGGCAACGCCCACTCTACGATTGAGCGTTTCACTGTGGCATTGGCCTTCTCTATGGGCTTCTTGCCACTAACAAGCTCAAGCAGCAGAACACCAAAGCTGTACACATCACAGCTCTCTGATGCCTTCCCAAACATGGCATACTCGGGGGCAAGGTAACCAAGTGTGCCTTTCACCCGAGTTGTAACATGACTTGCACCATCTGGGATCAATCTCGCAAACCCAAAATCAGCTACCTGCGCCTGGAAGTCTGAATTTAAAAGCACGTTGCTTGCTTTGATGTCTCTGTGAATAATATGGGGTGTATAGTGGTGAAGATAGCTGTTCAACATGAAGTTCGGAGATTACAACCATCAGTATCATAGTCTCGTACACAAAAAAGAAAAAAAAAAGAATGAGAGAAAAAGCAAACACAAATGTAAAAGAGACTTACGCAATCCCCTCAGAAGATCCAATGGCAATCTTCATCCGCTTATCCCAATCAAGGACGCACTCTGCAGAGTGCTGCCCATGAAGATGTGACATCAAGCTCAAATTGGGCATGTAGTCATACACAATAAGACGCTCTTGTCCTTCAGCACAGTAGCCACGTAAACTCAATAGATTTTTATGCTCAACTCTACCCAGGACCTCAACCTCAACAGCAAACTCCATTTCTGCCTTACTGCTCCAAACCTTCAATCTTTTAACAGCAATCTGCAAAGGAAAAGTTACTGTTAGAAGGATCACTGCAATAACAAAAATCAAAACTTATAAAGGTCCGAAGCCCAATCCAGAACTTGGGTGAAATGACCCAACTTGGCCCAAGTTGCTATACAAGCAAAGGGAGCCAAGTGACGAAGGCCAAGCCTCTGCAGACTTGGGCGACTTTTAGGTACAGAACGAATCTGGAAGACGGTCCAACTCAAATCCATCATTGATTCAAAATTTTAATGAGAATATGCAAATAAATGGGACCTATAAAACAGCAATTGACACTCACAACTAGAGCATATTGTTTCACAAGTAAACAGAAATTAGGAGAACTTTTGCTTGGCCCCAAATGTGAATCAATTCTCATGTGCCCCATTTCTCACGTGCAAGCAAACGTGAGAAAATGGGCAGAGAGGTTTCCAGCTTACAGAATCACATTAGCAGCCATCTACTCACTTCTCATGTGATTGCAAATCACATTGTCCACCTTGTGGTTTCAAATCACACGAGATGGAATCATGCAAGCAAGCATGCCCTTGATGTTCATAGGCAAAGTTTCAACAATCACACCGACCAGATGAAAGCACAGGTTTATCAGTTCCACTATTGGCACCATAAGCATAATTACCCACATGTTGTCCAGTTGGCATGCATCAATCACAACTGAAGCTTTACCTAAACCAGTTATAAAATTCAGAGCTGCTCAAAAATCATAATGCAAACTTACACTAGTTAATGAATGTGGCATTTTCAAAATACAGTGATACTATAGTGATATAATGAAAAACAATTACAAATAAAAAATATTTCCATTGTTTTAAAATATTAATTTAATAATATCATGATGTTATCTCATAGTCACCTGTACCATTCAAGGTAATTTTCTGGTGACGGTCTTTCTCAGAGAGATTTTCAATAAGTGGTTTTTCTCTGAAAAATCTTGGGAGTTTTAAAATTTTAAAAGATATAAAAAAACAATGAGAAAGATAGGCAAATAATAAGTTTTGTATCATTTTTATTGGAAAAATATAAGGAAATATGTCTGAAAAGTCTTTAAAATACAGAAGAATAAAATACAAAAAATAGGCTTCAAATATATAAAAAAAAAAAATTCAGAAATATTGCAAAAAATATTGTCATAATATTGTGATATTATCATGATATTTTTATTTGTGGCGATATTTTACCAATATTATCAGCTGAAATGAAATTGCCGATAATATCACAATATTTTCAAAATATCAGCTACATCGGTGACACCGTGTTATTTATGGTTACATTATTACTATATTTTCAAAACTTTTCTATACTTTTGTTTGCGTTTTTTGAAAATAAAAATATTGTTTTCTTTTTATTATTTTGTATAAATTTTCTTTTTTGACATGCCGAGATTTTCCCAATAGATTTATCAAAAAACCTATAACATCCCAAAAATTTGCTTTCTAAGATATAGCCAAGAGCAATGTTGTGAAAAGCGTTGAGGCGTAGCGAGGCGATCCACCAAAAAGTGAGGTGAGGCATAAGCCTGCGTAAAGCGTAAGCCTCAAAAAAAAATGAAAACTTAAAAAAAACTATAAAAAACTATCTAAAAATACAAATAAATAAATAAAATGCTTTATTGACGAAGCAACAACCAATAAGAAATAGAAAATCTCAAATAAATACTACAAAATATAAAATTAACATGTAAAAGTAACTGAGAAACTGATTATATAACTGAGAAACTGATTATATAATTGAGAAATTAATTATATAACTTAGAAACAAATTATATAGCTGTGAAAAAAACTACACAGCATAACAGGATTAAAAAAACTTTAAAAAATATCTAAAAATACAAATAAATAAATACAATGCTTTATTGATGAAACAACAACCAATAAAAAATAAAAAATCTCAAATAAATACTAAAAAATATGAGATTAACATGTAAAAGTAACTAAAAAACTAATTATATAACTGAGAAACTAATTATATAATTGATAAAAATAATTATATAACTTAGAAACAAATTATATAGCTTTGAAAAAAGCTACATAGCATAACAGGATTAACAACAAAATATAATGTCCTAACGTGTATGTATATCAGTTTTCCACACAAATACACACAAATTTATATAATTAATTAAATATATAAAATATATAATTGAAAAACTGATTATATAATTGAGAAATTAATTATATAACTTAGAAACAGATTATATAGCTGTGAAAAAAACTACACAACATAACAGAATTGACAACAAAATATACAACATAACAGGAAAAACAGGATTAACAAGATTATGTAAAGGACTGGTAGGATTAACTACACTGCATAACAAGATTAACAGGATTGAAAAAAACTACACAGCATAACAGGATTGGCAGTATGACAGGATTGAAAAAAATTCCACAGCATAACAGGATTGGCAGTATAACAGGATTAAAAAAAATTACACAGCATAACAGGATTGAAAAAAACTACACAGCATAACAAGATTGGCAGCATAACAGGATTGAAAAAAACTACACAACATAACAGGATGAGAGAGAGAGAGATACAGATAAAGAGAGATGTAGGGAGAGGAGGGAGAGACCGAGAGATGCGGGGAGAGAGAGAGATGCAGGGAGAGACCGAGAGACGAAAGAGAGAGAAATAAAGGAGGGAGAGAGAGAAGTGTAACTTATTCTTCTTATTTGCCAGAGACGCAAGGAGACCGAGAGACGAGACCAAGAGAGTGAGGGAGATAGCCCGAAGTTCAGGCTATTTAGCTCCAAAATTGAGTCCAATGGGCTTTGACCCCCATTTGACTCTATAAATGTGAGGGGCATGCCTCATACTTGAGGCGTGCCTCGCCCTAAGGTGCGTGCCTCATAGGGTATGAAGCGTACGCCTCAAGCTTGCACCCCAAGGCAAAAAGGCCCTTGCCTTGAGGTGAGGCGTGCTTTTTGCGCCTTGAGGCACATTTTTAACAACACTGGCCAAGAACGGTTTTGACTCTGTGTAGAGGTTGGATGATACCACAAATCAAGGATGAAAACATTATCAGTTAAACATGATCAAGATAAGCAGAGAACAAAAAGTTGGATACAAAATGCCTCAAAACAAAAGGGTCCTGGTATTGGCACAATGAGATGTACAATCTTACGATTTGCACATTTTATCATTGACCAAAAAAAGAACAAATTGTATAGATACAATCTTTGATAATGAACATTAAAGATCCAAGGCTTTAAATGACTGGAAATAAAATGCATAACAAGGAATATCCATCAGGATGCGTTAAGCATTTCTTAAAAAGTGATTCCTGCTAAAGCTTAATTCAAGGTTAGCTTAAAGCCTTAAAAAACAATCTCAGTAACTTCAAAAGCAGAATTCAGGATCATGATTTTGCAACAGCAGTGACAGTATATATATATATATATATATATATATATATATATATATATATATATATATATATATATATATATATATATAATACCCGATAGGGGTATTTATGACTTTTCACGTAGTTGTTTTATAAAACAACTATGTTTCTTTTAAATTAGGTTTTTTTAATTCTTTTTATTTTTTATTTTTATTTTTCTTATTTTTGTAAAAGCCAAAAAGGGGGCCCAACATAGAGTCGTTAGGGGCTCCCAACGACTCCATGGGAGCCCCCTTTTGGGCTCTTCTTTTGAGGCTCTTGGCCCTCCTTTTTACCTTGATTCTTTGTATAAATAGGGGTGACCCCCTTTGTATAGTTTCATGCTTGAGAGCTCTCTCTCTCAATAAAGAGGCTTTTATATTTAGTGTCTTTGTCAAGGCTTGTGTATGTATTGTCCCTTAATGGACTTGGCTATTGTCTATTTTGTTTGTCCATCGTAGGACATTGTAAGTGCTTATACTCTTTATATTTTCGCATATCTCATTACATGGTATCAGAGCTACTCGGTTCTTAGAGGAAGAAGCGTGGTTAGTATACTTCTCATCTATTGTCTCCCTTCTTCTCACTTCTTTGTGGCATTATGGAAGCAAAAATCGACCTATCCTTCAAACTCAATGGAAAGAACTACATCGATGTGGGCATCGGCAATGGAGAACAACCTCAAAGGCAATAAACTTTGCAGGTATGTTATGGGTTCCATTCCGGAACCTAGATTGGAGCTCACAAAGATCAAAGGTGGACAAGAAAAGGCTCTTGAGGGAGACGCTCACATCAAAGCCATTGAAAATCATCAAAAGGAAGTTGAAGATTGGGAAAGCAATCACGCAAAAATCCTTGCTTGGTTCATGAACAACGTCGAACTCAAGGTACGTGCTAATATAGCTAAATTTTGTGGGGCCAATAAGGCTTGATTTTTTATGAAGGGTATGTATACCCAAAAGGATCTTACAAGAGCATATTTTTTGAAAGAAAAAATTACAATCACCAAACAAGGTGATTCAAGTATTATAGTGTTTTAAACCCACTATGGGATGAGTTGGCTCTTTTAGAGCCAAAATGGGTTGCTATGGAAGATGTCAAATTAAGACAAAAGCAAATGGAACAAGATCGATTGTTCCAATTCTTATTTGGGCTACGTCCCGAATTTGAGCAAGTGATGTCATCACTTCTCCATAGATCCATCTTTCCTCCAATAGAGGATGTTATTGCCGAAATCATTCAAGAAGAAACAAAGTTTGGCATGAGTAAGAATGTTGATAAAGTGCTTGACGTTTCCAAACCCGGCAATAATGTAAACACCTATAAACCCCTCCCTGGCTGAATATGATGAGGCAGCAGTAATGTTACTGACTAATGCAGCAGTAACGTCGATCTGAAGCTGGCCTGTTTTATCATAAACTAACAATTATGACAGAAAATATTGGGACAGGCGTGACAGAATATGATAAGGCAGCAGTAACGTCGATCTGGTCTTTTACAAGAGAGAATGAAATCAGATCACCAACGTGACATACAAAAACAAAGGAAATTTATGAACAGACGTGTTCTCCTGCAAGTACGAGAAAGGATGAAGGGAAAGGAGAGAGCTTCCAGAAATCGGCAACCACCATTAACTTAATGGCTGCAGTAATGCTATAATATTAGAATATGGATTGGATATGGATCTGATAGAGGATCCATATCCATTCACGAGTTTTGTTTTGTAAATTAACCAGAGCTTTGTATGGTTTGAAGCAAGCTTCTAGGTCATGGTTTGAAAGCTTTTCCTTAGAAATTCAGATGATGAATAGGGTTGAATGCAATTTGTATGGCACTTCTATTATCACACATAAGTGTCAAATTTGAGATATTTTCTCCCATCTCTGTAAGTAGATGCCTAATCCAGGTCACTTCTGCTGTGGCCTGGATTAGGCATCTACTTACAGAGATGGGAGAAAATATCTCAAATTTGACACTTATGTGTGATAATAGAAGTGCCATACAAATTGCATTCAACCCTATTCATTGCGAAAGACCAGATCGACGTTAATGCTGCCTTATCATATTCTGTCACCCCACCCCCCCTTTTGGTAAACAATGAAACTACAATGGAGGAAGAAAAATGATTGTATGCCATCATTGCTATGAGCCGAGTCACATTAAACTCGCTTGCCCAAAGCTGAATGGAACTTTCAAGCCTAAGGTGGTCTCTCTTGAAGAATCTACCACCAAAGAAGATGAAGGCAAGAACGATGACCTCAAAGAGACCCTTGGTCAAATATCCATGGCTCTTCAACAAATCTTTAAAGCTACTCTCTCCACGTCAGGTGCGGCCATTGCGTCTACATCATCACCCGGTACGTACTCTTGGATCTTAGGCTCCGGAGCATCTTTTCATATGACCCCTCATGAAAATGCTTTAGTCGATGTTTGCACAAATTCAAAAGGCTCTTGTATTTCTACGGCTGATGAAACCTTTTTGAAAAATTCTAGTATTGGAACTCTAAACTCCAAAAATTCTCAAAATCTTTTTGTTCCAAAAGTTAGAGTTGTTCCAAAATTAAATTTAAACATTTTTTTGGTCTCCCAAATTGCCGACCATGGATGTGATATCTTTTTCATCTAATGGTTGCTTTGTGCAGGATCTCCAATCCAGGAAGCAGATTGGGCAAGGCCATAAGAAATGGGACCTCTACTATATGGATCATCTAAACCTTCCTATAAACTATTTTTGTTCTTATGTCCAAGAGAAAAGTATTGAAACTTGGCATAAAAGGCTTGGTCATCCAAGCTATTCAAAAATGTATCTTTTTTCATTTAAAAACAAATTTTGTAAGAAAAAAAACATTAATTGCAAATATTGTATTTTTGAAAAATGAAGTCTTACTTTTTCAACTAGAACATTTATTTCTTCAAGACCCTTTGAATTGGTGCACTCGGATGTTTGGGGTCAATCTCCGGTTATGTCTAAAGGGGGTTACTCTTACTATGTCACTTTCATCAATGACTTTACTCGATATGTTTGGATCTATTTTCTTAGTCATAAATCGGAAGTGTTTTCCTTCTTCAAAGAATTTCATATAAAAATTCAAAACCAATTTCAAAGTAATATATCCACTTTCAGAACCGATTCCGGTGGTGAATACTTGTCTAATGAATTCCAAAATTATTTAACACAAAATAAAATTTATCACAAAAAATCATGCCCTAGAACTCCACAACAAAAGGGACTAACGGAAAGAAAGCATAGGCATATTATAGAAACCGCTAGAACATTGCTTGTCTCTAGAAATATTTTGAAAAATTTTTGGGCTGAAGTCATCCTAACCTCAACATACCTAATAAATAGAATGCCTTCCTCAAAATTAAAGAATGCCTCTCCTTATGAAAAACTTTTTAAATTCTCACCCGATTTCAATCGCCTTCTCATCTTTGGTTGTAAATGCTTTATTCTCTTACATAAGAGAGATAAGTTGTCTTCAAAGGCAATTGAATGTGTTTTTCTAGGTTATGGGGAAAATAAAAAAGGTTATAGGTGTTTTGATTTAAAAAATGATAAGCTTTATGTTTCAAAAGATGTAACTTTCTTAGAAGATGAGAATGGTTTTGAAAAAATAAAAAAATCACATGAAATTGATTATATGTTTTTACATGATCTTATTGATGACATAAATGATGATTCTATGGATCATCTTGAAAATATAGAGGACGCTTGTGAAGTGTCCAATTTTGATGTGTCACCACCAAGTGATGGTACTAGTAATGAAAATATTAATGTTTACACCCGAAGAGATCAAGAAAGGCCTATTAGTGCCTTATAGAAATTCTCTCAAATTTCTTAATCTTCAGAAGAGCCCCCCATTAGGCGCTCTTCTAGATAATCAATATCACCCAATAGGTTTGTATCCTATGAGTCTTTAGCACCCAATTATCGGGCATGTTTAATAACTTTACATTCATATTATGAACCCGCTCATTATAAACAAGCTAAGACTCTATCGCATTGGGTTGAAGTAATGAAAATAGAATTAGATGCGCTAAAAAAGGCTAATACTTGAGAAATAGTCAAACTCCCTCCACATAAAAAACCTATTGGATGTCGCTGGGTCTGTAAAGTTAAAATTAAAAGTGATGGATCCCTAAAAAGATATAAAGTCAGGTTAGTAGCGAAAGGATATTCGCAAGAATATGGAATTGACTATGAGAAAACATTCACTCCTGTAGCCAGAATGACTAGTGTAAGAACTCTAATAGTTGTCGCATCAACCAAAAAATGGCTTATATATCAACTCGATGTTAAAAATGCATTTTTAAAAAGAAATTTAAATGAAGAAGTATATATGGATCCACCACCCAGAATTAATATTGGACAAGGTCAAACCCTTAAACTTTTAAAAGCCTTATATGGTCTTAAACAAGCCTCCAAGGCTTGGTATGATCATTTTAGTGATATCATGGTTAAATTAGGATTGCATTCCTGTTATACTGATATTGCTCTCTTTGTTAAAAGTGAAAGTACTAGTATTGTTATCTTATTACTTTATGTTGATGACATGATTATCACTGGGAATGATCAAAATAGTATTGTTGATGTTAAAAATATGGTAAAAAATAATTTTGACATGTCTGATTTAGGCTTCCTTAGATATTTTCTTGGCATTGGAGTCGCATATTCTCCTCGAGGATATATTTTGTCACAGATGAAGCTTGTTGCAGATATATGTACTAAGTCTGGCATTTCAGATGATAAAAAGGTAGAGACTCCAGAGGTCATTAATACCAAATTAAGGTTGGAGGACGGGGTTCTTCTGAAAGATCCCACACCCTACAGACAACTCATTGGATCTCTCACTTACCTGACCATCACCAGACCAAACATCGCTCATGTGATTCACTCTGCAAGTCAATTTCAGCATGATCCTACAACTGTGCATATGAGCGTCGTGCTCCGGATCATCTTATACATCAAAAACACCATAAATAAAGGACTATTTCTATCCTCATCTTCTTCTTTAAATCTTCTTGCTTAACTGATACAGATTGGGGAGATAACCCTAATGATAGAATCTCAACTACCGGTTTTTGTGTCTTTTTAAAAGATTTTTTAATTGTCTGGAGATGCAAGAAGAAATAGAAAGTCTCGCTATCTTCTACTGAAGCTGAATATCGGACTATGGCAACCACAACAATGAAACTAGTTTCGCTTCGCAGTCTTCTCAAAGACATAGGGGTTGATATTGCTGGAGCTTCAAAGTTATGTTGTGACAACAAGAGTGTCATCTATATTGCAAGCGATCACACCTTTCATGAGCGCACCAAACATATCGAGATGGACTGTCATTATGTTCGGGATGAATATTTACGAGGAACAATTATTCTTCCATATGTCACTTCAGAATATAAGTTGGCGGACTTCTTCACTAAAACCCTTCCTGCTCCTTGCTTCATGTTTCTTCTTGGCAAACTTTCCGTTGTCTCCCCGTAAAGTTTGAGGGAGGGTGTTAAAATATGTATATATATGTGTGTGTATAATACCCGATAGGGGTATTTATGACTTTTCACATAGTTGTTTTATAAAACAACTATATTTCTTTTAAATTAGGTCTTTTTAATTCTTTTTATTTTTTATTTTTATTTTTCTTATTTTTGTAAAAGCCAAAAAGGGGCCCCACCATAGAGTCGTTGGGGGCTCCCAACGACTCCATGGGAGCCCCCTTTTGGGCTCTTCTTTTGAGGCTTTTGGCCTTCCTTTTTACCTTGATTCTTTGTATAAATAGGGGTGACCCCCTTTGTATATTTTCATGTTTGAGAGTTCTCTCTCTCAATAAAGAGGCTTTTATATTTAGTGCCTTTCTCAAGGCTTGTGTATGTATTGTCCCTTAGTGGACTTGGCTATTGTCCCTTTTGTTTGTCCATTGTAGGACATTGTAAATGCTTATAACACTCTTTATATTTCCGCATATCTCATTACAGATTACTCCCTACTCACACACAGGTGGTTAAACGTGATGTTTAGACTTTAAGTTGACAGAATATCCTCATATACAAGGACAAAATGAAGAAAATAAAGTTCTCATAAACATCTATCAGAAGAAGAAAAAAATATTCAAACAATGGTTTTCACAGGATAAGTATGACAGAGACATTGTAGATTCTTTCAACTACCAATACCTAAATATATTGTTAAAGATGGTGACGGACCACAATGCCATGCGTTCTAAGTATCAAATGAGTAATCATGAACTCACAGAAACCACCAAATGTATTACTAAATATGCTACTTCCCATACATTAACCGTTCTCCAAAGCTTGTTCCTTCCACATGCGAAATCAGTTTAAACCCTACTTGATTCACTACATGCCTTACGTGAAACTTCATCCTTCAGTAGGAAGATCAGGCTACCGAGGGTTGGGCTGTTCACCCATTAAAGCAATAAGTGAACTGTGCACGCGTGAACTAACCCAACAAACAAGGAAAGGATGCCTCTTGAGGCATCCGAGAATGACTTGAGCCATATGAAGGGAAACTCTTTGTAGAGTTTGTGTCTTTATATGTCTTCATTTCCTGTTTTTAACTCAAAATCAAGCTTAAGAATGATCTCACTGAAGCACACAATATTCTTGCAATAGCATCATGTAATGTGGAAAACCTGACAGTGCCTTCAGGGAATCCTGTGCTGCCGCTATGCAAGAATATCTATTGAAATATTAATAATAACTCGCACTTACACTGTGAATCATGTCATTTATGAACCTGCAAACCCCTAACATTAGATGACAATATGACATTGATTATGCATCCACTGAAAATGAGACTATATTTGTCTTCACGTCAATATCTGATTCATTTCTCAATCTATGCATGATTCCAGCCTCTACCTATAGCATCACTGCATCAGGCATCCCTGAGACAAGCAGGCAAGACTAGATTAACAGAAAGGAAGTCTGAAGGCACATGCAGAGCATCAAAATATGGTACTAGATCCACGCGTTACTAGCAATAAAACATGTACTCATTGGGCAACAAACCCATTATTATTGATTCACCTCAGATGGGAAATGATAAGCTTAAGGACCAAACATAATTCGCTACTTGGAAACACTCAAGCTTCCAACAGGTCTAGCATTTTACTGCCTCCTAAACCTTGTCAATATGATTGACCTCTAAATGTGCCTTTTGAAAAACGGACCACAACAGATACCCCTGATCAATTGGTTTCATTATGTAGCTAGTATCGTGATTTTCACATTAAGACAAACTATGGAGAGTTGGACAAAGCTACTTGTACCGAATTCTTCTAATAACAACAAGAGGCAGCTAGCTGGTGGCTAACCCCGGAGTATATCAGAGTTTCCCAACTAATTTCTTCACCAGCCTAATTCTATCTTTATCATACAGTCTGAACGATATGAAAGGGCTTATACACCAGATTGCATGGCTTGGATATGAAATCAAGAAACAAGCAAATTTTGCTTATAAAGTGTAAATATTAATATTTATTCAATTTAGTTACTGTTATCTTAAATGATTTCATATCATTTATATCCTTCCAGCGACAACATCATACAATTAATGAAACCCAAGTAACTCCATCAAACACCAAAAAAGAATGAGAGAAAAAGACACTGAAACAGGGACACCCACAAGAAGGAAAAAGGAGAGAGAGAGAGAGATCACCTGAGATTCATCCCATAATTTTCCCCAATAGACGCTGCCGAAGCCACCTTCCCCGAGCTTGTTATCGTAATTGAAGTTGTTGGTGGCGGCGTGCAACTCTTCCAACGAGAAGATCCTCCACGTTGTCTGATTCTTCTTCTTCTGCTGCTTCTCCCCATCTCTCCTGCAGGGCTCCAACCGCCCCTAAACTTCAATAACCAAAACCAGAAAATCCTCCTCTCCCCATCCCCGACCCCCAACAAAACAAACCAACCCAATCCTCCCTTTCACCCATCAGAACCCAAACAACGAAAACCCAACTTCCAAACACCATTCAATCACTACAACACACACACACACACAGAGAGAGAGAGATTACCGCGAGGAAAATTTGCGTCCACAAAATTTGAGACAAAAAGCCATCTTCTTCAGCAGGGAGTGGTTTGAGGGTGATCAAGAGTCTGGAGGACGGTTTCTTCTTGATGGCATACCCGTGAAATTCCAGAAGAGAATTTATGAGAAGAGAGAGAGAGGGCGACCTTCGTCTTTCTTTCTCTCTGTTTTCGTTTTCCTTTATTGTTTCCGTGGAGGGAGGGTTTAACGGGGGTTGGCTTCTCAGTTCTCACCATAATTCGTCTATTCCAATGACGGCAGTGAATTTCTCAACGTGAAAATCAGTCACCTCATGACTCATGTGCATCTCCTCTCATGACTTCTTCTACCTACCTCTTACAGGGGGATGTTGTCAGTATCGGTATCGGCCCTGAATCGTTTGGCCACCGATTCATCTGTATGGACCAATACCGATACTCAAGTGAATCGTTCTGTATCGGCCAAAAAATAATAATATACTACATGTCAATCGTGTTGAAACTATTAAACTAATATTAAAAAGTATTTTTTAATATTTTTTGTATTTATTATAAATAACCGAGTCACCCCTAACTCGTATCATTTTCTATCGATACAAAATTGTATCGGCTCATGCAGGCCGATACGCACCGATACTGATAACATTTCACTAAAATACGTTGGTGGAAAATATATTTATCGAAACAGATGTATTTGGCACCGTCCGTTTATGAGGAATCTACTGTCGGCTAATGTATTTTTAATAGAAAATATGATTTTTGAATGCTTGAATATTTACGTTAATTCTGAGCCGTCGATTTTTCATCCTTAAAAGATCCTGCTTATGCATTGCAATCGGCCGATTCAATAGCTGGTTTGCATAAAGCCGAGCATGTAGATCACATCGATTCAATGAGATTTAAGAGAGAAAAAACCCCACGAAAATCTCTCTTCTAAACATATTCTAGTGAGTCTTCTAAGAAGTTCTACTGATCTTGCTCAAGGAATTATATCATGATATAGAGGTGGTCTAGGTTCAAATCCCATGGGTGTCACCTTTGTGCAAACATGAAGCGTCGTGACTCCCTGGGGACTTATTACGTATTAGTGAATCTTACATATTGGATCTGGTTTGATTGGAATCAGACTTGGGTTTGGACATAGATGAAAAGGAATTTATGAAATCTGGATCTGGTAGCCTATTTGTCCTATCAACTACAAATTTTAACATGTAAATGTGTTTGGATGTTAATTGGATATGGATGTAAAGTCCAAAAACTGGTTTGACCCCATTTAACTAAATGGGTCTAGGAGGCCTTGCCAAACAAGACTGAGAGGGTTTGGTTGGTAGAATATCTAATCCAAACCCATACCAATGACATCAATACTGACAAATTACATTGAGCTGACAAACTCCTTGGATACCCCACCAACACCACATTATTCAAGCTCTTGTATTCCAAGCCATGTGATCATTCCTCTTGTATTATGAACTGGCTTTGCCTTTTTTTCTTCTCATTCTTTCGTTTAACTATGTTAATATCAATTTTAATTATTATTAATTTTTATTTTAAAGTTTTTTTAATCTCAGGAAATATCAGCATATAGAAAAAAATAAAAAAGTGCTAAACTATATATATATAACTGTAAAAATAATAAAATTATGAAGATATAAATTAAGTGCTTTGTCATCTCAATACCACAATAAAAACGTGATATTTTCAAAACATAGAAAAGCCGAACTTCCATCATGACTTTATTTTCAAAGAGTCTTTCTTCCTCTTCTTAGCAGTCTAGCAGCAAGAACCATTTTGAAAGTCAAGACTAATCTGACATTGATCAGGATCAGTCATGGATTCCCAAGCCCATTGGGGTTTAGAATATGGACCTCAATCTTGGTTTCTTTAGTTTTCAAGAGGGAATCAATTAAGTTTTTTTTTTTATAACCCCAAAAAACAGCACCCGGCACAAAGACCTAGTCGCGCTGGCTCAGCATGCCATACCTATGGTCGTTGTGCCGGCAGCGTAAAACTCTAAGGCTAGGACTCCTGTCATCAGGGCCTATGCTATGTGTTAGCTTGCGCAGAGGGGCAACACACATGAGAATCAAACCTTGACTGGCCATCAAGCAGCCAAGTCCCCATCCGCTTCGTCAACCCTCCTTGTTTTTTTTTTAATATTTACATTGAGAAACCACCCTCAGGATCAGAGATCTAGCCGCGCTGGCTACGACCATTTTGAGAGTCAAGTCTTGGTCACTCTCAGATTAAACCAGTCTAGCTTGGATAGAGCTTAGCATCCCATCCATTGATAGCTCTGCTGCAGTGGGCCCTTGACCACAAATACATGGGGGAGTGTTCTAAACTCTCTACAACAACCACCTGTCAATGGCATTTCCTAGTGAGGGTCACATGTAATTGAGAAAACAAATGTCCAAAAGTTTCCTGACATTTCACTTTTAGATATTCCTGAGATCAATGTTTTATCATATAATTTCTTGATGCTTTCAGTTAAAACACCACTTTAGCATGAATATTCAATAATTTGCTTGCCCTTTTTTTCCTCTTTTTTGCATGTACTTTTTCTTTTTTGGCTTTTCTTCCAAAGTTGGTTTCTTATTTAACATAAAAAAAAAAATCGCCCAACTTTTCCATGCAATAACGTATATCCTAATGGGCATAGATTCATATGAAGCAGAAAGGCATTTTGACAAACCAAATTTTGGATGGGTTTAGTAAGAAAACCAAGCCCATGGCTAACCCTTACTTGACCCTGACTGACTTAGCCTATTTGACTCCTATCATCTGACTCCTCAGTGTTTCAATGCATCACTTTTGTAATTGGGCCCCGCCCACCAGGTTGAAAGGATCCAGGGATTAAACACTTAAATACCACACACAGACAAAAGAAAGAAGAAATTTTGTGATGTAATTAATAGTTAGTCCTCTGCAGAAGAATCTCTTATTCAAATTAAGTCCACCTTATATCTAGATTAAGAGAACCACCTTGTAATGTAATTGGCCCACTAGGTTGAAATGATCCAGGGTTAGATACTTAAATGAAAAATGATCCTATTGTCTTTGTAAAATGACAGGTTTTTGAAATGTTTCACAATATGCTGAAATCCTCTTTATATGCAAATTTTTTTATTCCGGACACAAATATAGTGCGACCTTTAGAAATTATTTTTGTGAATGTCCCTAAAATGTGTGAACCTCGTTTAACTAAAAATACTCTCGATGTAAGTTCGCAAATATAGTACTACCTTTGTAAATCTTTGTCTTGAATATCCTCAAAATGTATGAACCTCCTTTAACTAAACATTTTCAACGTAAGTATACAAATATATTGCCACCTTCACAAATTTTTTTTCTGAATATTCCTAAAATGTATGAACCTCTTCTAACTAAATACTCTCCACATAAATTCGCAAATATGGTAGTACCTTGGCAAATATTTTTTTGCAAATGTTTTCAAAATGTGTGAACCTCGTTTAACTAAATACTTTTAACGTATGTTCACAAATATGTTCTAACATTCGAAAATATGTGTTGTAAATGTCCTTACATTCATATGCTTGTTGATTCTTCATATATAAAGTCATTGTAGTTTTTACTTTTTATTTTTTTGTTTCTCGTTGGAACCTTAATAATTTTTTTTCTTTCTTTTACAGAGATTTCCGTAAAATTTATCTTGCAGTATTTAGGCAAGGTTGCGGCATCCTATTGGTCAACTTTTTTGCCTTCTGATCAACTCTAAGGTCAAAAAGTGGGTTTTATATATATGAATTGTTTTATTGCATTCAAAAAAAATTTATACATAATAACCTTATAGTATTTGTATTTGGTTGTTGTCTTGGATTATTTAAGTATGTTTACCTGTATTTTATTTAATATTTGTAATTGTATTATATGTTTAAAGTTTTATATATATATATATATATATATATATATTGTTGGTGTTGTAGTATTTATTTTTTATTATTGCTAATTTTTGTTTGTTTGTTTTGTTTTTTATTTAATAATTAATGATTTTGTTTTGAGGTAATGAGGTTAGGGTTGACTATGCACAAGCATATAGGGTTAGGGTTGACTATGCCAAACAAGTTACCTTGTTTTCAAAAAGATTTTATTGTTTTAGAGTTGAAAGAAAAAAATTATAAAAAAAAACATTGTTTTAAAGATATAAACAATAAGATTTTCTTTCTAAATATTTTTTTTGCAAATCAAATAGTTCAATCACATGTTGGATATTACATTAATTGATGTAAAATATATCTTGCTGAACTGAGTACCTATTGTTCATGTTCAGCTTGATGAGCCTATATATTTTACAAGTTTGAATGAGTTATTTACCGGCCGATCTTGTTTCTCAGCCTTAGACTTGGGCAGTTCAGAGCAGCAGTTTATAGATTTATTTTTCATGGAAGCAATTGGAGGAGGACAGGATAGACAAAAAAAGCAAGTGGCAGTTAAGAGATGGGAAGTCAGCGTCCATGTGGGAAGGAGAGTTCAGCTTTTGGGGGCAAAAGAGAGTTGAGTTCCTAGTCAGAACTCCAAGATAAAATTACAAAACAGGGCATGCCGCTACCTTCGCATACCACATTCAAAATTGCCTTCAAAGTTTTCCCCACATTTGATGAAATAAGTCATAAAACAGGAACCCCAAGGGTTGGCCTTGGCTGCTAAAGGTTAGATTCTTATTGGAGAGGGAAAATGACAAATTCAACTCTCTAACATGTGCACTAGAAAGTTGCACCTTGAAAAAAGGAGAGCAGATCAGGTAATCTGCCCAATCACGTTAGAGAAGTGATCTAAGATCCTCAATGTCCATTGTTTCAATCCCACGGTTCCCTGTGCAAGTTGCAGGGCCATCAAAAAGTTGCTGATGACATCATCACTGGTAGCTAGGGATGGCAGTGGACCGGGGGAAAGCGGGGCCCCGCCCCGCCTCGCCCCGTTTGGACCGGGGATGAAGGGTATGAAACGGGGATGGAGGCGGGGGTGGAGGATAAAATCCATCCCCGCCGCGGAGGCGGGGCGGGGGTGGACGTGCACTTTTCCCCGCCCCGCCCCGTCCCCGCCACGATCCCCACCTAATCCCCGCCCCAACCCCGCCCCGACCACTTTTCCCCGCAATATCCCCGCCCCGCCTCATCCCCGTTTGGACCGGGGATGAAGGGTATGAAACCGGGATGGAGGCGGGGGTGGAGGATAAAATCCATCCCCGCCGCGGAGGCGGGGCGGGGGTGGAGGATAAAATTTTGAGGCGGGGCAGGGGTGGAAACCTTGTCCCCCGCCCCGCCCCGCCCCGCCCCACTGCCATCCCTACTGGCAGCAAATAATGGTGACCGTTGATCACCGTAATGGATGGTGAGGGTGTCACCGTGTCAGATCATTTTAACAAAGTGATTTGGCAGATCATCCGATATGCTCTCGTGTGAAAAGCCAGATATATTTGGAGTGAATCACACAACAAAGCTAATTCGCCACGAGACAACCGTGGGAAACAAGTAGGACACGCATTTTTCATATGAAAACACGGTTTTCATACAAAAGTGTGATCACACCCAATGTTATCAGGTATCATATCGTTTGAAATTTGATACGCTGCAAGCCTGAATCGGGTATTTTTTTTAATAAATATAAAAAAATATATTAAAAAATAGTATTTTGAATATTTTTTAAATTTTTTTTAATGATTTTAACATGAGTCATGTTATGATTGACACATAATAATTTTGATTATTTTTAGTTCAGTTGAGTATTTTTATGGGACGATACAGCTGAATCGGTGGCCAAACGATTCAGGGCCGATACCGATACTGACAATATCGGTCACACCCCTCTCATGTGGCCCAACCTCTTTTCACATGAATGGTCTACGGTAACAGAAAAGCTGAATCTTTTCCCACCATGGGTGAAACAAACAATAAAAGATGAAATTCAGATCGGGTGCATTGTGAATGCACACTTTAAGTGTGCTGCTGCACGCTGATCACCCACCGACGTTGAACCCTACAACTAACCCGTTGTATGTTACAGATGGTAGGTGATTAGGTGCAGCATCACAAAAAAAGTGGGGCCCCAGCTTTTACCCCCTCAAGTGAAAATCCATTCAGGCATGCTGGCAAGAGTTTTTAAAAATCCATGCCCTTTCCCATGAAAAAGGGCCATCCCTTCCCTGGGTCTGTTTGTTTCTGAGCATTTTGATGGGAAATGTTGAGTTGGCAGGAATGACTAGTCTTCACCATTGATGAAACAAACACCACGGCAATGGGCAGCCAAAAAGCTGAGCTGGTAGGTGGAGGACCCCAACTTTTCTCACCCTTTTCCCTTTTTCATATGACTTTTCAGTCACACCCCTACCCCCGTGAAACATTTTTCTCATCAGCCATCTTCATCCGGCATCACTGCCTAAAAACTCATGCAAAGGGGGGAAAGGGCAGTCCATTCACTTATCTTGAAACAAACTGGCTTTTTGGGCACGTTCATTTCCATCTGCGTGGATGCATTAAGGGAGTTCCCTGCAAAGCAGTGCGAAAGTGCCTCCTAAAACCCCATTTGGTTGTAGGAGAAGAAAATTGGATAAACTTTACATGGATAAAATTTTCTCCTGTTAAAAAAGTCTGTCATTTGTACATCAAATTCTTTTCCCCTCCTAAAAAAGTCGATAAATGTATTAAAAAGGACAAGTTTTAAAAACTGAAAATAACTGTATTGTCCTTATAAAATAGCGTAAAAGCATCACAATTTATCAAAATCCTCTTCATGTCCAAAATAAGTACTCATGTCTTTTTAATTGAGTATGGTGATAAATAAAAAGACTCAATTAAGACCTGGGTCCAAAACCAAAGGTCCGATTAATACCTAGAGCCAAGTATATATTTGTAAAATTTTATATCAGACCTGGGCCCGACTCGAGTTCTGATTAAGACCTGCAATTTTTCAATGTAAAAATAATAAAAAATATTATTTTACCAGGTATGACCTGGGTCTGGTTTATGTAGTTTTTATCGGGTCTGGGTATGGTTTTTTATAGTAAGTCCGATTAAACCTGAATTCAGACCCGATATCATACCTGAAAAATGATGCCAGGTATTGTTTAGCTAAAGTCCGAACCAAACCCAACCCGTTGACAAAGTTTACCTTTCCCAACCATGATAAAGCAACAGCAGCCCCAATGCGCCTATCCTGCACCTTCAGCTTGACACAGGACCCCGCTGACCACATGGGTAGAGAGGGTGTTGCTTGTTCACCCGGGAACACCACGCATTGTAGCTACTGTGCCTGTTCTGGAGGGAACATATAGACATATCTCAACTAAACCAAGACCCGAGTCCAACCGAATCGACCCGGCCCTTGATAACAAAAAAAAAAACCTTTAATGCTTATGACCACGCACGTCTCCACCCACGTTGCATGGTTGCATGGCCTCCCCACCTTCTCGACGTTACTTTACTTCTCTTTCTATATAAGGCACTAAGACAGACCTCAAAGAGATAACAGAGACACAGATCAAGCAAGCAAGCAAAATGGGTGCGGGTCTCGCTACCAAGCTGGCCATCGTCGTCGTTCTCGCGCTGCTGGGGCCCATCTCCGGGCGGGAGATGGCGGAGTTCCGGCGGGGCGGGGTGCTGTCGGAGGAGGAGGGAGGGTTCCTGGTGTGCCTGGACGCCCTGGGCGAGCTGCGCGCCTGCACGTCGGAGATCATCCTCTTCTTCCTTAATGGCGAGTCGTATCTCAGTCTCGGGTGCTGCCGAGCCATCCGGGTCGTGACCCGCCAGTGCTGGCCTTCCCTGCTTGCCCCCTTCGGCTTCACCGCCGAGGAGACCGACATCCTCCGCGGCTACTGCGACGCCACCACCTCCTCCCCGCCTTTTCCGGCCGCGCCACCGGTCTCCGCCGCTCGAGTGGTGGCGGTGGTGCCCTAGCTTTCTCTCTGTTGACGTTGGGCCTCCGATTGCTCCTTTTTTTTCTTTTTTTCTATCTGCTTGCTTGTTCAGCGTAAGTCTTCGCACGTGCCGGAGTGCCTTGTTTTTTGTGTCTGTCTGTTTCTTGGTGCTTCTGTCGAGAGTCCGCCACTGTTAAATCTGGATATATAATTTTCAATCTCAATGAAACGGGTCGTTTCCTCATAAATGATTGGTACAAGTATTGTATTTGGATCAATATGAAACATGACCAAGTTCGTGAACTCCAGTCATAACTGGACAGCTAGATAACACGGGTTTCTTACTTTTGAACCCCGCAGGACCGGGGTATCTCCTAACAAAAAATAAAATGAAAAAGAGATTTCAAAGAGAAGTACAGCTAAAACCAAACAGCTGCACCAGACTTTTAACGCTTTCAGGACAGTGATCGTAAGTACTGCAAGCAGAACCAGTGCTGCTAAATCTCTCTGATCCTGGAGGCAGTTTCTCCATCTAAATATCAAAAAAAAGCTCACATCAGAGTCAGGAAGCATTTCCCACTTTTTTAATCACAAAAAAATGGTTGTTGTGATTGCAATGAAGTTAGTTGGGTTGGCGCCCATCCTTTTCAAGATTTTTGTGCTTAACGCCAAGCATTAGCATGTAATCGGCAATTCAAAAATCAACAGCAATAAAAACACTAAAAGATCATGTTGTTTCATTAAAAAAAAAACACTACCAATTGATCACAACATGACGATAGGGATGATTGTTCCAAATATACACGATGAATAGCACAGTTTTAGAAGCAAACTTAGCCACATTAAATAATCCATCAGGCTTAGACCAAAATTAGAACATGGATGGATTGCGGCGAATTTGCTTAAACAAAGTAGTGTAATCGCTTAAAAAATAACTTCAAACCAAAATTCTGCAATCAAAAAAGAAAATGGCCAACATCATATATTATATGAGTTCAATGTTTACATTGGAAGAACAAAGCTCATAAGCACAGCCTGCTTGATGCTTTTTCCGACTCCTTGCATCTCAGTTCCCTCCTCCACACAAGTTCCTAAGCTAAAGATAAGTCCGAGGAAGGAATAACAAGAAACACAAGGAAGCCACCTTAAAGAAAACCACCCACCACCTAAACGCTGCCAGCCTTTAGGGCTCAGATATTTACACTGAACTTTTCCTCAGCACAAGCAGCGAAAGTGGTTGTTATCGGTTCAGAAAACTGTGGACCCACTTCCTGAAAGCACTTGAGTCTTCAATGTGATCAGCAGGCTCGTTAATCTGACCCATCATAATGTAAAAATAATGAGCACAAGAATGACAGAAAATGAATCATAAGTGAGCAACAATAGCAACATATATGAGCATCGCATCCACAACCATCTTCCACACTGCATGCGAGAAATCATAAGCACAAAAAAGGCGGAGCCTTTGAGATAAAAATTGTGAATTTTTTTCACTCAAAATTCTGAGTGGCTCAAGGTGAGGCAATAGAGTCAAGTCGAGAAACAAATGGATGATAAAGCATGAGCAGAAGAATTAACACAATAGGGTTCGAGCATCAATGGTTAAATAATGAACCAGAGAATATGCTGGGCCTGCAGAATTATATCCCATATGCACTCTGCTCTGGGTAAATGCATCGAAATCAAATGTTAAAGTGGCAGCCAAAAGAAACATAAGGATGCCCTTGCATCCAAAGAAAAGCAGGGCGCTTTCCACAGGGTCTGCACTCTGCACTGACCCGCACAAATGTAGGGCTCACTTCCTAAAAGGAAAATGGCCTCTTTTCATTGTAACCTCCTGTGGACTTCTTCATTGATAGGAGTTCAAAAACCGCCTAGGCAACCTGAGCTATCATTTCTCATAAAATAAAGCTTTTCTAGTACATAGATGCAAATGTTAACATACCACTGTTGGCTCTTTCTGAACTCAGTAAGCACTGGATATATATTCTCGAAAGCAGTATATGTTTCATCTCTCACCTATGCAAAAGAAACATACAAATATAGATTAACACACAAGACCCAGAGAGCAAACAACAAATGGAAGAAAAGTAATCCTCGGAATCACCTTAGCACCGGTTAGAACAATCTTGCCTGAAACAAATATAAGCAGAACAATTTTGGGCTGCTTCATCCGATAAATCAATCCAGGGAATAACTCTGGTTCGTACTGTTCAGGTTAAAAAAATAAAAACATAATAAACAGCAGCAGCAGATTGTGTGTGTGTGTGTGTGTGAGAGAGAGAGAGAGATGTTTAATAACAAACTTCAGAAAAAATAGAACGTACACTGGAGAAAGCACCATGAGAATAAGCAAGGCCTTCCAATCTTATGGGAAATTTGACATCACAAGAACCTACAATATTCTGGATCTTAAAATCCTATGAAACAGAAGATATGTTCCCTCATAAGTGTTTAGTTCTTATAGCAGTTAGCAATATAAATGTGATGAAAAATATCAAGAAAGTACATCACATTTGATAAGAGAAAAAGATCAGACCCTACCTTGAATCTGGCAGGAAACCCGAGCTTTTGGATGATGCGAGCATACTAAACAACAGATGACATGTCAGCTCACAGAATGGTTTGAATATTCACTTAAATTTAATTGCAAAGATGAAAACAAAATGCCAGGAAAGCATAAATTCATTTTCATTGTGTAACCGGTTGTATGCCGATCAAGGTAGTATATACCTTTCTTGCCGCCAGTTTAGACTGTTGCTCACTCTTTGCTCCAGTGCAAACCTATGTATGCATCAATCACATAACAGATCAGTGAAGGTGATATAGAATTCCGCAAAATAAGCCCACAGATCAGTTTCAACTTTTAATGGAACCTTATGCCACCAAAACAGTGACTACTCTCATCTGCAGTACCTTTAAAAATATATATTTGTTTAAAAAATCCAGAAAGACTGGATCTGATAACAGCTGAAACACCAAATTCCTTGAATGACTGACAATAATTATGTGCCTATAACCTTAGCCACAAATATCAGTCTCAGATATATCTCGGCAAGGCAAAATCTCAGGATATTATAGGTTTTTCAATAAATATTGGGAAAATCTCAAAATTAAAAATAAAATGAAAACTTGGAAAAAAAGGAAAAATATATCTTAGGCAAAGAAGCCCTAAATATGATGGAAAGAACGTGATAGACAACCTAAATATGCAAATTTTATGTATTTCATTAGACTAGATATTCTAGAACTAGCAAATAAAAAATATTACCTAAATAGTAGCAATCATGATATCATCATAATGATATTATCATGACACCATAGCAATCATATCACGATAAATATAAATATCCAATATTCACAAAATATCATGATATTTTAGCTTTTAAACTGTTTTTAATTTTAAAGCTTTAGTGTTGCAATGTTTTCAAGATATCGCCTATATCTTTCACTATGCTTTTAATATACTTAACAAAATCTGTTGTTACATCTCTTGGATTTGAGCAAAGCTGTCATGATCCAGCTTTGTTTGTGTCTTCTTCTCATGGAGAGTAAATATAACTTTTATATATTGCTGATATGATTATTAAAGGAGATGGTTTGCAGAAAGTGGAGGATATCAAGAAGAGGTTGGCTAATATCGTTGAGATGAAAGATCTAAGACATTTGATATATTTCCTTGCTTTAGAGGTTACATACTAAAAAATGAGACTTTATTTGTCACAACATATGTATGCAACTGACTGTGTTGTGAAGGCAAGTCTAACACATGATTCTAAGAAAAATAGTTCTTCTATGGAAGCAAATATGAAGTTGAGTGCTATAGATGGTGAGGAGCTAGAAGACCCAATCGTATACAGGCAATTGGTTTGAAGCCTGATATACTTGACTATATCTCGACCAAATATCACTTACACTACAAGAAAACTGTTAATTAGCGACGAAAATTTGCGACGGATTTTTTCCGTCGCAAATTTGCGACAGATTAGCTAGAAAAAACTTTCTTCATGAATCAGTCGCTAAGTAGCGACGAATTAGCGATGAAAGTTGTTTCATCGCTAATTAGCAACGGATTAACGACAACAATTTTTTCGTCGCTAATTCTCAATACAAGAAAACATTTTAGCGAGGGAATTTTTCCGTCGCTAATTAGCGACGGAAAAATTCCATCGCTAAATCCCTCACTAATTTTCGATTTAAACCGAGCGCAAAATTTTTCTTCTCTCCCCGTTCGAAATTTAAATTGACCGCGCTCGATTTAAACCGACTTCGATGATGCAGAGTGATCGCTGGAGGACGGCGACGCCGGTTCACGGAGGACGGCGACGCCGGTTCACGGAGGATGACGACGCCGGTTCACGGAAGACGGCGATGCCGGTTCACGAAGGATGACGACACCGGTTCACGAAAGACGGCGACGCCGGAGAGCATGTCGGTTCACGGAGGACGGCGACGCCGGAGAGCATGCCGGATCACGAAAGACGGCGACGCCGGTTCACGGAGGACAGCGATGTCGGTTCACGAAGGATGACGACGTCGGTTCACGGAGGACGGTGATGCTGGAGAGCATCGGTTCATGGAGGAAAGTGACGCCGGTTCACAGAGGACGACGACGCTGGTTCACGGAGGACGGCGACGCCGGAGAGCACCAGTTCACGGAGGACGATACAAGTCCGACGACGAGGCAGAGCGATCGTTCTGTGCAATGCATGTCGGGCGTGGTATAAGTTCGGCTTATTGCTGCCGGAATACCGCCCGACAGGGATCAAATTTTTTTTTTTAAATTTAGCGACGGATAATGTCCATCGCTAAGTTGTCGCAAATTAGCGATGGAATTAACAACATATAAGTTTTTTCGCTAATTAGCAAGCAAAAATTCGCGATGGCCTCTATCCATCGCTAATTCGTGGCTAAACAGTTTAGCGACGGCTTAGCGACGGATAAGCGATGGATGTAGTCCGTCGCTAATCTACAATTTTCTTGTAGTGTTATATTGTACATGTTAGTTCATGAGTTTGCCCACAATAGTTCAACTTGCTGCTTTACTCGAGATTATTCAATATATAAAAGACACTATACATTTTGAGGTGTGCTTCTCATCGTCTTCCTCCACAGATCTTAGAGCCATTTGTGATGCAGTATCTCACTACTATAGGATATTTGCACTATCCAGAGCAGTAGAGTATAGAGTTATGACTCAGGTTACAACTGAGGTTATTTGGATAAGATGGCTACTGAAAGAGCGTAAGGTTCATGTTGGTGGGAAAACCTCCTTATATTATAACAATATGAGTGTCATCCAGATTGCAAAAAATATGGAGTTTCATGAAAGGACAAAGACAAAGAACACTAAGATAGATTATCACTTTACAAGGAGAGCATATGAAGATGGGATCATTTCTCTGAAGCATGTGAGCTCTAAAGTTCAAATTATGGATGTGTTTACTAAGAGTTGCAAATTTATACTTTAAGTCATTTCTTTCCAAACTTGGGATGATTCTGCTTATAATAATCACAAGTTTGAGGGGGGAATGTTGAGTTATATCATATAGTGTATCATGTGTATTTGATCCTACCCCCACTATATGTAGTTTGTCATTATTTATGAGGGCAATATTGTCCAGTTACATGTAATTGTTGTAAAGTCAAAAAGTCTAGCAATCGTTGTTGTCCATTTTAGAATAGGAAGTTAGAATGGGGGTCCGACCTATAAGTGTTCTCTTCTACTGTTTTGCTTAATAAAGATTCATTTATGCTTTTGCCTCTCACTTTCTTTATTCTACTTCTTCATTTTGTTCCAATATATATATGTACACATGTATTCTTGTACATATTTGTACTTGAGGGGCATTTTCATATTTTTGTATTTCTCTAGGGGCAGACTTCTAGTTAGCCAGTTAGGATAGAGTTGTCTTTGGGTTCATATGTATTCTTTTGTAATAGCCCTCTGATATGGGTATTCTTGTCTAGATTAATTGTATGACATGACCATCGTGTTTCTCACCTTATTAAAGGTGTCTTAAGAGTTAAAGGAATAGATCCTTTTCCATTCATGAAAAACCCTAGCGCTTATAAAATGGTATCAAAGCAAAGGCGCAATCTAGTCCTCTATGTATGTCTGGGAAGATTATCACGTAGAGACAATCCCTAACACCCTCTTATCCAGTGACATCAGATACTATCATCATCTGTGGATAACTTAAACTTCCACCAAGTTTTGTGACCCTCCTCTCATGCCCGACAGTCGGAGATTCCATACGGTATTGGGTCATCTGTTGCAGCGCTTTGGTGATGTTTAGAATCCTTACAAGGTGTTGCCTTGGCAAAAAGAGGCTACGTTCACAGCAATAAAACACAACCATAAACACAATAACCTACTAAAGGCATAAAATCAGTGCCCATATGATCAAATATAATGGAGGTTATGTGCAAAAAAAAATTATACCGGCATCAAAACCAACATGTTCAATCGATGATTCTAAAAAAACAGAGAAGTTCTTACTGGACAAGAAAACATGAGAAATTACTAAGGAATCATCTCACCATCTTTCCAGAAGCAAATATCAAGGCAGTAGTCTTTGGTTCCCTTATTCTCATGATAACAGCAGCAAAACGCTGTTGAAAACAATTGTGAAAGAGACAAAAAACAGTAAGCATAAGTAACAAAAACATACATACATTAAAAAAATAATAAGTTACAAAAACATACATAAATATAACTCCAATCAAATTTCAATTGTGTACCTTGGGGTTGTACTCTGCATTTCGGGCTTGCAATGCAATAGCCTTAAGATCCAGCTTGCACTCCAAGTTGACCGTCGAGACAATGTTCCTGCATATTCAAACTATATTACAATGTGCACTAAATATTGCAACAAATGATAGCAAAAGTTGCCACAAAGTCAGCTATTGGAAATGCATACTATTAAAAGAGAAAGTCTGCAATCTGTACCAAATGTACAAAAGAAATGACTGCCACAGCAAGCGTGAGAACAACTAAAAGTGCAGGCCACTTTCCACAGTCAACAATGTGGCAAGCACCTGTTCCAACACCCTTATGCCTAAACCTCCATCTTCACAGTGAAAGTCATACACAACCAAAAGATGAGATTATGTGCTTACGTTCAGGAACTGAAAATGCAGAAATTCTGCCTGAAGAACTATGTCCTGACGACCTTTGATTCTCAAAAAATTTAGTGCAAGAGTGCACTATGAACAAGGACTAGACACATGTTAATAAGTTAACCACAGTTCCCATCTCACACCTAATTCAAGAAAAAACCAATGTTCTACATTTTCTTCCACTGATTGGAAGCTACAAGAGAATACTAGAGCTCTCTCTCTCTCATGCACACATAGAGATCACAAGCATACTGGATTGTTTTCAAAATAAGCTAAGGGATAACTATAAAATAGAAGAGGATGACCAAATCAGTTATGCCATTATTTATATATATATATATATATATATATATATAATCTTCTGGTTTATCTTAGGGTTGTTTATCATTTACTGTGAAAAGAAGAAATTGAAGCATCACACTGAAGCTTAAGTTCTATGCAGTGTTAATGAAAATGTGCCTTGCCGCAAGGCGAGGGGCTTTTTGCCTTGAGGTGCAAGCCTAAGGCGTACAGGGGTCGAGATGTGCGCCTCATACGCGCCTTGAGGGGCATGACCCGTTTCTATGTAGGTCAAAGGCCTCATTTGTCTCAAAATAAAAAAAAATAAAAAAAGAGAAACAAGAGAGTGGAGGGGAAGGTCCGATGTTAGCCCCCCTCACTCGTCTCTTCCCGTCTTTGCTCCCCAGCCTCACCACTAGTGGCAACCACCACCAGTGATGCCTCTCTCTCTCTCTCTCTCTCTCTCTCTCTCTCTCTCTCTCTCTCTCTCTCTCTCTCTCTCTCTCTCTCTCTCTCTCTCTCTGCCGAAACAAGAAGAGAGGAGCAGACTATGTCTCTCTTCTTCCTCTTCCCTCCTCCTTTTTCGCCTTATCTCCTCCCCCTCCCCTTCCTCCTTCATCGCTTCTTCTTCTTTCCTCCTTTCTTCTTCTTCTTCTTCTTCTTCTTTTTCCCTCTTTCTTCCTCCGTTGTTTCTTTCTTCTTCTTCTTCTTCTTCTTCTTCTTCTTCTTCTTCTTCTTCTTCTTCTTCTTCTTCTTCTTCTTCTTCTTCTTCTTCTTCTTCTTTTAACTACATGTACATGTGTAGGTCAGTAAAGACTGCAATTAATTGATTGTGCATGTGATTATGTTGTTCATAGGACTATGGACATTTGCCTGTCTTTTGTCCTCCATTTGCAGTTGTGAATGTTGTAACACTTATTTTAGAGAGTCATGGACAAATACATTAAGTTTTGGTTGTCAATGCTAATATACATTATATGGTGATGACATGATGTTGAGGAATTTAATTGTTAGTGATTGTGTTGCTTAAATTTTCATTTAATGCTTATATTTTATTTGTTAGATACTTAGATCGATCAAGTTGTTGCATTACTTTTACATGTTATTCTTATATTTTTTTTATATTTATTTGATATTTTATATTGTGTATTGGTTGTTGCTTCATAAATAAAGCATTTATTTATTTATTTGTATTTTTAGATATGTTTTAAAAGTTTTTTAAAGTTTTTAAAAATATATTTTGAGGCTTACGCCTCGCTTCATGTTTTGGTGGAGCGCTTTGCTTCACCTCAACGCTTTTCACAACATTGGTTCCATGTGAAACCATACATGCACAGACAGATATAAACTCAACTGAATACACTGCTTGCCTAATTTGTTTACAGATATCATCAATAAAGATACCACCAAGAAAAACATCACTTCTAAAAAGAAAACTTTGCATATTCAAACATAATATGCAACTTGAAAGAGGGGGCTTGGATAATTAATGGTTGCTTCTGTAACAAGTATTGCGGCTTTACAAGCAATTGTCAATCACCATGTTACATAGAAATGGTATCCAATTGATTGACAATCAGGTTGATGGAGGAGGAGGAGGGCATTCTATTTTTCAATTATATAATTAGTTTTTCAGTTATGTAATCAGATTCTTAGTTACTTTTATATGTTTATCTCATATTTTTTAGTACTTATTTGTGATTTTCTATTGTTTATTGGTTGTTGCTTTATAGGGAATTATATTTTTCAATTATATAATTAGTTTTTCAGTTATGTAATCAGTTTCTTAGTTACTTTTATATGTTAATGTCATATGTGTTAGTACTTATTTGAGATTTTCTATTTCTTATTGGTTGTTACTTCATCAATAAAGCATTTCTTTATTTATTTGTATTTTTAGATATTTTTTAATATTTTTTTTAAAGTTTTCAAAAAAAAATTGAGGCTTACACTTTATGCCTCGCCTCAGTTTGTGGTGGAGTGCCTCGCTACGCCTCAATGCTTTTCACAACACTGGTGCCAACTCTTTTCTCCTTTTCCTCCTGCCTTAACACCCAACTCAGTTTGCCATAGCATATAGTTGAAGTCCGTCATACCATGCTCCCCTAAACAAGCACTGGTGAACATAGGGACTTGTGGTGCATACATTCAGAACTATCACATTCACAGATCCAGACCACTGAATTAAATGCAAATTACAAATTAATGAATTGTAGCATATAGACACAAAGGACTTGCCTCCAGGACACTGTCCTTTTAATGGCAAAGAAGAGTCCAATCGACATGCACTGTGATGAGGAAATGGAATGCCCAATTTCAGAATTTTGGTAATGACTTTTACATAAGAACCTCCATTCCTCGTCCGTGAATTCTACCACTTTTTAAAGGATGAAAAATTATGCGACACCTTACTGTCTATATAAAATGTCAAACAAGGGTCTAGCATTGATCACTCACGCCTTTGCAAATTACTTATTATTAACTATGTATTACATTAAGAAATTGCTCATTGGAAAGACACCATCTTCCACTAAACACAATTTTCCTGTCTCAATTGGCCATTCATATCTCCACTTCGCATCTCAGCATATTCTTGTCAGCACTGTAATTTATTACCATCACGCATATGAGCAGAAAGAAGGAAAATCGAATCGATCAGGCAAAAATAAGCAAAGTTGTGCATGCCATACTTGCGCAAACACCAGGAAGCTAGTTTGATTCGCTGAGGAAGTCAATCAGTCATACAAAATCACGAAACCACAAAGATCACTGGCATTGCGCAGAACGCCATCACTGAATCTCCCTTTCCGATGCAACCGTGTTAGATAAGGTTATAGATGAATTCAGTCTTACCAAATCTTGATATTTAGACACCGCTCGGAATTGCTAAATCTATGTCCATGATAGAAACATAAAATAGGGCTGTAAATAAGCACAAAATGGCTGAAGATCAATCAATTAGAAAATAAAAAAGCACATCTTGATTGAAAGAAGATTAAGAACGATGGATTCAATAAATTCAGTCGCCCTACAAATCAATCAATTGCTCCTCCCATACATGCGTGTCGAGGAAAAAAACTTCCGAGAAAAAACCAAATCGCCTACACCAACCTAAAAGAGAAGGAATAAACGAACTTTTTCCTTTTTCTGAAACAACCATCAAACCAAAAAAAAAAGTAACAAACGAAAGAAACCCATCCCCAGAAAGACAATAAAAATGGCGACGTCGAAACCAAGAACATAGTACCACCAACTCCCAAACTCGGACAAAGAAAACCCACGAAAAACGCAAAAGAGACTCACTGTAACGTCGGCACTATGCCAGAAGGATGCTTAGAGAGATCTACAGGCTGACTTCCTTCTAGACCATGATCCGTCATCTTCCGCGACCTCAGATCACCCTCACTCCGCTCATCAACCGCCGATCCGCCCCAAAGAAATCCCCCCACACAAGAATCCTCAATTCTCTTCTTTCCGAATACCGATTCCGACACAAAATCCCCCGAAATCAAATCGGACACGCGATCGAGGAGGGAAAAAATTAAATTCGATGGTTTTTATAGCGGGAGGGCGAGCAACAAAAGACGATCGTTATATATACGAGAGAGAGGAGAGAAGGGGTTTTGATGGCTCAATATAAAGGGAGAGCGATAGAGAGAGAGAAGAAGAGAGGAGTAAAAGGGAAGGCCTGTGACGGTCGATGCCTATTTCTATCCCCTCCCTCCCTATTTATACTACCTGACCGGCTCGAGCCGTAACCCTAACCGGATGGCCACCGGCTATCACCGGTTTCCGGTAAACGGATTTGGGGGCGCCTATTTATGTGTCTATAATGTTATCAATATCGGTGCGTATCGTTCGGTACGAAACGTATCGGTATAAATTCGATGCGCTGCAGCCTGAGTCTGTTATTTTTATTAATTGCAAAAAATACCAAAAAATACTTTTTAATATTATTTTAAATTTATTTTAATGGCTTTAACATGCGTCAAGAGACTCACGATTGACATCTTATAATTTTTTATCGTTTTTGGCCCCATACAGAACGATTCAGTTTAATATCGGTATCGGACGATACATCTCAACGATGGCCCAACGATTCGAGGCCGATACCAATACTGACAACATACTCGTGGTTCTTTTTTCAAAACGTACTTTGGCTTGTTTGATGGTGCGTCCCGCTCGTCACGCGATGAAAAAGCCAAAAAGGTCACTGTTTGCGACAAACATTGATCGTCGCACGCTGTGGGTTGGGCAGACCTGGTTAGTCTAATGGGCCGAACCTGGTGCTTGGTTTGGGTTGGCTTGATCTGGTGCGGTGGACTCGGTTGGGATGTGTGTGGTATTTTAGGCTGGCTCGGCGAGGTTGCGGCAATGTGGTCATATTATTGGATGCAATTGGTTTGTGCAGACCGTCGCATGACTTGAACCTAGATGACTTGTGTTGGTGATCGTGATCGGGTTTTGACTCAGTGGTTGGCATGGTTGGTGTTGGGATCTAGTCTTTCGTATTGATGGTTGGCTTAACGTGTGCATGAGCCTAAGAGTAGGGTTGACCAACTTAACGTACTAGTGGATCTTCGCATGCTTGAAGCTAGGGCTGGTCTGTTTTGAGGCTTATGCATCGTATTATGCACAGTGAACTCGGTTTGGTACGTGGAACAACTCATGGTTTAATGAACTAAGCTAAAGAGGATGAGCATCTAGGGTTTCCATTAAAGGAGATGTTTGATCCAACAGACAGCGTTGTTTGTGGGGTGCCCACCGCGTGGGGCCCATGCCAGCCCACGCAAAATGCAGGACGCACGGACAGGTGATACAGCATCTTTCTGCGGACATTTTTTCTTGTCTCACGTTGTTCCGCCCTTCCCCCTAGAACAACGTGGGACATGACAGTGTTGACACTTGAAAAAGTTAGACAAGAAAATGTTTTGCATCATGGGCTGTCCTTGGACGGGACACGCCATCCTTGTCCCCCCTGTCCATGAAACAAATGCCCCCTAAGGGCATGTTTGCATCGCGGGACAAATGCCGCACATCTTGGACGCATAGCGTTTAATGGAACTAGAGTAGTATTTGATGACTCCATAACTACCTTCCTAATGCTCTTCTTGGTCAAATTTCAACTTTTAACAGTCGCACAAATGAAAGTGGTAAATCCTCAACTAAATCGTTTTACTTATCCCAAATAACCCTGTGGAATTGGGATTTTTTTTATATTTACAGGGAGAAACCACTCTCAAGATCAAAGATCTAGTTGCACTAGCTCTGCAGCCGCACTTACAGTCATTGTCCTAGCATTATAAAACGCCATGGGCTTACCCTTTGCCCCCAAGGAGTCACCACACTTTGGCTTGGGCAAGGAGTGACACTCATGAGACTTGAACCAAGTTGTGGGTTTGTTAAAACCATAAATTTAGGAGATTTGGTATTTGCATCCCTAGCTGCCATCGAGCTCTAGGGAAAACCATAAAACCCATTGGATTCAAAGCTCCCAAACAGAGCTTAAATGGTTTTATTAATGTGGTGCAATGGCGTAATTTTTAATAGAATTCAACTTGGTTAAGTGTTTTAGGTTTTATCTTATCTTGCCTGAGCACATGATGCATGTAAACAATCCCAAGCAAAATTATGCCTGGATTCCTCAAAATACTTTTCAAAAATATTGAGACATCGTATACGAGACTTCATCATCTTTCGTCGGACAAAAATGTAGGATCTAGGCAAGTTCTTCAATCTCCGTATCTTAAATCGCACTATCGAGATGCTCAAATATGCAATAAAGATCAAAAGTGTATAAATATATATTTTTTAAAATGATATATAAGCATATGTTTTTTAAAATGATGAAACCTAAGATAAAAGAATGAATGATATGAAAATCACCTTTTTGGGGCCACTTAAGCTTTTAAGTTCTTCCTCGATCCTTACGACGCTCATGCTTAGGGATAGAAATAGTTATAGCTTCAACAGTACTTTGACGCAAGTAGGCTAATTCGAGAGATAATGGTATAAAGAGGCTCAGGCTCATCATCTCTAGGATCAAAGCTTAGGTAAGAAAAATTTATACGACCAAATTATAAGAATGAGATCCTATTTATAGAATTCAGAATGAGATTCGGGTCATAGGATATTTGGGGTTCGGTCCTAACCCAAATGGATCAGAGTTCATCCCTAATGGGGATAGAACTCGATCCGAAAGAGCCATCCTCTACTGAGAAATGCACATAAGAGGAGGTGATTAGGATAGAATTGGGTAAGCATAAGATACTAGAGGTGGGATAGCCAAACAAGGCACCATTCTGCTAGTGGGATGACCAAATAAGGCAATGTCCCGGAGGTGGGACGGCAAGACAAGGCGCCATCACGGGTGGTGGGATGGCGAGACAAGGCATCATTCCGGATGTGAGATGGTGAGACAAGGTATGCACCATTCAGGAAGTGGGATGGCCAAGATAGGAATTTGTCTAGTCAAGGCAGGATTCGGCAAGAAAAATGGGGATGAGAAATATCGAACGATGGAACACCCATCGTCTGAGTCTCATAAACGGGGAACAAGCGGCCTGGATGGCAGAAAGTCCACCATTTGGGTCCCACACATGGGGACAAGGGGGGCGGATGGTGGGTGTTTTGACATTTGGGACCCTTAAAGAGGGCCGGATGGCAGAAAACCCGTCATCTGGGACCTCTCCATAGGGAGAGAGCGATGGTTGGACGGTGGGGGTACCCGTCGTCCTGGTGTGGGACGCAGAGAGAGCGAGGGTCGTTGCACGAGGGCTTGCCTGAGAAAGACTAGGACCAACAGTGGGTGTGCTATCGTTCGAGATAAGTCTAGGATAACAGGACGAGATCGAAAGGTGATATGATGATGGATTGGACTAGAGGACGAACACAATGTGTCGTGTCTACGATTCTTTTTTTTTTTTTTGCTTGATTTGCTTCTAATGGGCTACACATTTGTTCTTCACACATTTACGGTTAGAAGATTTTGCATATGCTAATTTATTGTTGTAATAAACAAATATTAATATAAATAACAATAATAAATATTAATTGTACTAAAGAAATACTGGATTAATATTTACTTGAGGTAGTCATGAACGCCTTTGGAGCTACAATGGCCTGTGGTGTATTGGGGGTCTTGTCTTCCTCTCTTGAAGTAACACTCATCTGTGATCTGAAGTTGATCCCATCTAGGTGTTCACTTTAGCTAGTGGGTGGTAAACTGACCCACAGGGAGAAATAACACACACATTCTCGACGTAAACGATATGTTCACATATGTTAATTTCATGCAAACAATACTAGTTCATAGTACACTATACATAATTGAATCATACAAAAATATTTACTATTATACAAGAACAACATTAAATCAAATGAACGACAATAACAAGATCCTGGAGTTAAGGTAGCACACAGTTATGAAATATAAACAAGGCCCATATATATTTTTGAACTCATTTTCAAGAGAAAAAAAAAACACAAAAGGCACTTATATTACACTTCATTGTGACCCTAGATGCTTTGTCAACTCTTCAATAGGTAGATGTTCAATTGCGCTTATATCAATTTTGGGGTCTAACCATGAGTCCAGCTAATTAGGACTTTCTGCAACATATGTACAATAAGAATTTAAAAACAAAACAAAAAACCATAAATAGATTATGATGATTGACATGTCATCAACTATATCTTTTATTGAACACATTCTATAATTTTATCTTATATATATATATATATATATCAAGTTGGACCACACATTAGGTTTAAACTACTCGGATAGATCCAAACAATTATAGGTCACATCGCCATGTCATAAGATAGGAGATTTATATATTGCATGCACTATTACTAGTAAATCACGAATGTGATACTCAAATTCACAAAATTTGAAGTAACATAGAGTTGTCTCAATACTAAAAATATGTATATGATCATAAGAATTATAACAAACTTGAATGTCAACAATAATTCTCATAATAAAGTGATATTCAATGCATCTGAATATTTATCAATCATTCTCTAATTAGTATTTGTCCTTACGTATACGCTTACTATCAACAATAATCCTCATACGAAAGTGATATTCAATGCATCATAATATTTATCAATCATCCTCTAATTAATATTTGTCCTTACGTATAAGCTTACTATCAAATCAATCAGTTTGAATATGAGTAGTTTGCTCACAATGTATATATTGATCTTCATGCACATCACATGTTGAAAAGTAAATCACAACAATCATTTCAAAATTATTTCATTTAATTGAATGAATATCAGAGTTTATACTACATGGTCTTAAGTTTATATCCTCCTGAGACTATCCACATATGAATAGCATTTTTCTCACTGGAGTACTCGCTCTTGGATATAACACTCTCACAGTGAATACTAGAAATCCATGGGATGGGTGCTTACGCCGATTCATATTTGACTGACTTGCTCGTCCATAATCTTTTCTTGTAACGAGCTCCGAATAGTTTAGTGCAACTTTTCTTATTTTTCAGATAACACATTCTCAATACATGTCATTTTTTTTATTAATACAACATACTCAAATATCATAATAATTTGCATTTTTTGATCAATGCTTGCATGCATCAATATGTATTTTCAAAGCTCATATGTATCAATATGTATCTACATGCATCAATATGCATTTTCAAAGACAACTATCATGAAATATGCAACATTCACATTCACACAATTCAATGCATCATTTATGCAATATCTATAAAATATTTTATACTTATTCAAAATCTGTCAATATGCAAAAGTCTAAAAAATCAATATAATTTCACATTACAAAGCATCATTTGTGTTTCCTAATCAAATTTTATAATAATTTACTTTTTTGGGTCAACACTCATATAACTTCTCATGCTATTCAAATGCATCAATATACACTAATTGCCCAAAATTGAAATTTAACATAAATAGCATGAATTCATGTCATAAAATATATTTCATTTCAGGAGATATTTTACATTACAATATCATTTAACCATATTTGATTTTCATAAACGGTTTTTACGAATGATGCAACATTTACATTTACAAAATTTAACATATCACATTATTCATTTTCAATCATTTAATCATGAATAGATATCTGAGCAATTTCAGAGTTCTAGGTTAGCGCTCATGGCTTAACCAAATCATGCAACATGAAATTTAATTTTCAAAAATATAATTTATTTATTTAAATTCAATAACTCTTTAAGCTCAAACATGATAGGATTTCTTATCTTGTCTCATTGTTTATGATCTAAAAAATTCAAGAATAATTCATAGCAATCATTCTAAGATTTCTTTTTCATATTTTGGGATTTTCTAAAATGACAGGCGACATCTACCTCAATTTTGGGATGTCAAAATTTTTAGATTTTATAAAAATTTGAGCAAAACCTTTCTTAATTCAATATTGAATTTCCCCAAAAATTTGGGACAGTACCTGCTCACCAATAATGTGTATATTTTTTTTGAATTCTAAACTATACTTGTTCTATATTAATTCGAAATTTCAATAATTATTTTAATGAAACTTTATTTATATAAAATTGAAATTTCAAGGATCTTTCTTTATATTAATTAAAAAATTCAAATATTATTTTGACATAACTTCCTCTGTAGCATATCAAAATTACTCAAATGTTTATGATTTTTTAGTTAGAACCACCTCTATAGTAGTTTGAAAATTCAGTAATATTTATAAGAATCTCCCCTATAACAGTTAACAATTATAAGATTGCTTACAAAATTTTTAAAAGAACCTCTCCTATATAGGAGCATAATGGGATCAAATTTTTTTGGCATAATTGCCACTGTCATGAGCCTACTTCTTCAATATGTCAGTGCGGCACGATAGTCCTTCCTTACCACCGTAAGTCTTCTAGTCGCTCACTTGCCACTTCAGAAGCTTTGATCATATAGAGTGCAAGAGAGCGAGAGAGAATAGAGGGAGAGAAATTACAATCACTCAAAGGCAATCACAACGAGGGTGAACAAAAGAAAGCTCAACGCATTTGCATTCATTCATAATTTTGCCTGAGGGCTCATTACAGTTTTGATCTACAAACTGACCATTCAGGGTATTTATGAATCTAAACCAAAGTGCAAGGGTGACCCAAAGAAAGTTATAAGTGACTCAATACTTACATCATGACTCAACCAAAGCAAAAGAGACTCTGTACACAACTGTACAAAATAGGTCACAAGGGAACAAACTCCCACCTTTAAATCATGCATCACCCTCAGCACCATCTACTTCATAGTATGCTATGACTTAGGCCGAGTAGCGGCACTTTATCCAGAATGCTGGCTCCCACGTCGGCTCTGTTGTCTCCTCCTACTGTACCAAATACTTCTTTGCTTCGCCAAAGTAATTGACCTTATGGCGAAGGATCTTGTTGAGACATTTATCAGCACGTTGTACTGTCGAAGCCCTCTGTAGGATAGGAGAGTGTAGTAACATGCTAAAATTCGGATCTCTTTTATCCACATGGAACTGTTTCAGGTTGCACACCTTGAAGTTTGGGGACATGTTCAACTTATACGCTAGGTTGCCCACTTTCTTGGTAATGATGAATGGTCCTTCAATCTTCCTGATTAGTTGGTGGTGTCATCCATGAAAGATGCCTGTGCGATCTGGGTAAAGTTTTACCAACACTTGGTCTCAAACATGGAACCTAGTAGGTCGGCGGTGCTTGTTCGCCCAATTCTTCGTCCTCTTAGCCACCTTGTACATAAACACCTTTGTCAGCTCGGTTTGCTTGTGCCAATCTCGAACAAGCTGATAGGCAAAGGATGACCTTCCTTTCTCCTGCACGGCTAGAGTGTGCGGGGTCAACGATTGTTGTCCCGTGGCTATCTCGAACGGGTTGTGGCTTGAAGACTCATTCTTGCATGTTTCCAACATCTCATTCAGCTGCCTACATAGCTCTTTCAATTCAACCGACCCTATGCGACTAGGGCTCATGGTAGAAGGCTTTACTCCAGAGGTCAACTCTATCTTGTAGTCGACCTTGCATATCGACAGTAGATGCTTTGACAGTTATGGAGGCATCACTCCCCATAACTCAGTCAATAGCGGGGTAAGAGTTGGCAACACTGTTGTTTTCACCTTCCCTTATTAAATGTGCATGGTGACTGAGAAAGTTTGATCTCCCCGTTGGACACCCTTCTTCAATTACGTACCAGATAATATTGAAGTCTTACCTTCAAGGGTAAGGCATTGCATTATATGTGAAAAGTTTAGCCTCATGATCTTCAACGAGTTGAATTTTGGCAGCATCATTATATTTTGGTTGTCAAGAAACTCCATACCCAAAATCATCTTGAAATCGTACAGAGACACCACTGAGAAGTTGGCTTTATCGACCCAACTTCCAATTTGAATAGCCAAATCCCTTGCTTCACCATGGACTGACTTAGTCTTAGAGTTTACCTTCTTGATGGTCCTCTGCTTTAGCTCAGGTTTCAAGCCTAACCGCTTTGCCTCTTCCCGCATGATAAAGTTATGTATGGCCCCAGAGTCTATCATTGTCGTAGTAGACTTTTCATTCACAATGACTTTCATGTACATGAGTTTTTTGCTAACCGGCATGCTCTCGGCTGCAAAACTTTTAGCTGCGTTGATCGACTACATGACTCTCATCCTTGGTTCTATGACCTCGGTATCACTACACTCTGCCTGCACTGCATTGGCCTGCCCATTATCCTTCACTAGGAGCTTTGGACATTACCTTGCGATATGTCTATCACCACATAACCAATAAGTCACAATCGCTCCATTGTTGTTGTTAGTATTATGCTTTTTATAATTCTGCTTCTTGTCAAAGTGGTGTTGGGTTGACTCCTCACATTTATTGTCGCATCGATCCTCTTTCTTGCCTCCATGGTCTGACTTCTTCCCAGCCTTGGTCGATAGAGTTAAGGGCTTGCGTTGAGTATTCACTAGTCACTTGGCTGTCACATACGCATCTTCTTAAGTCTTGAGATTGCTCTTTTTTATTTTAGGTTGTGCCCACGATTGTAATCCCACAATAAACCAATTGAGTTTGTCTTCATCAGACATATTGAGTACCTTTAGCATGAGCTTCTAATATGTTCTAACATAGTCTTGCAATGATTCAGTGTGCTCAAGTTATACCACCATTCGATAAGCTTGTTATTGTACATTCCTTGGCATAAAGTAGTTATTGTGTATTCCAAGGCTTTAAAGGTATCAATTATGTAGTGCCTTTTTTTCATGTCACAATGTTTCCATCTTCACTAGGCTATAACATCTCCATCGAGTAGAGCTGTTGCAACCTTCACCCTGAGGTCCTTGACCAATACGTTCTGAATATCCAAGTAGTCTTCCACTTGAAACAAAAAGTTTTCTATGACCTTGTTGTCTGTCGAACCATTAAATTTCGTTGGCCTTAGTACATCTATCTTCGATGGCTTATCACCGTTTTTGCCATTGAGGGTCACTGCTCGCTGCAGAGTATGATTCTTCAACTAAAGCTCTCCAACTTTAGTTTGTAGGGTAGTCACTGTCGTAGTCAGCGAAGTAACATGTCCCATCAGCAAGTTAACTTGCTCTCGCAGGCTCGTCACCTCGTCATTCAGTCCTTTAAACGACTCAACTGCACGTGAAATCGCTTCTTCGTGTGAAGTCACACTAGTCACCAGTCTATCGACAATTGATGCCATCAGCTAGAGGCTCTGAGGTGAATCCATCTCCTCGGCTTTTGTAGTTGTCTTACCTTTGGTGTTTCGCAAGTTTTATTAAGGCGCCATAATATTTTGCTCACAAATCGCAGCTTGTCAATGCATCTCTCGACACCGACTCCTGAGTCACTTACCTAGCTCGAGAACGAACTCTCATACCACTTGTCATGGTCCTACTTCTTCAATAGGCCAATGCGGCGTGGCAGTCATTCCTTACTGCCACAAGCTTTCTGATCACTCGCTTGACGTTGCAGAAGCTTTGATCATATAGAGTGCAAGAGAGTGAGAGAGAAGAGAGCGAGTGAAATTGCAATCACTCAAAAACAATCACAACAAGGGTGAACAAAAGAAAACTCAATATATTTGCATTCATTCACAATTTTTTCTGAGGCTCATTATAGTTCAGATCTACAGACTGACCCTTCAGGATATTTATCAAGACGAGCCAAAGTACAAGGGTGGCCCAAAAAAAGCTACAAGAGATTCAACACTTACATCACGACTCAACCAAAGCAAAACAGACTCTGAATATAACTGTACAAAGTAGATCAAGAGATAACAACCATAATGTAATGCGTAAAAGATATCATAAAGGTTCACTAAAGAGTTAGGAAGTTCTACAAGCACATACAATTGACCAGATCAGAGCTACGAGTACATACCTTATTTGTGGGAGTTTGAGCAACACTTTTGCAATGCAGTTTCAAAGTCCCTGAAAATTTTGGGAGTGCTTATGCTATATGTTATCAAAATTTCTAATGGTGAGCAGAGATTTTGAAAGCCTTACAGCGTAACATGAAAAGGAAAGGCTTTCCATGAGAATGACACATATTTCTAAAAAATCCTGGTAGCTCAACCCTCTTATACGAAAGCTTTTATGAAGAAAGAGGTATAAAAGGATGTACACATAAAAAGTGACAAGCGATGAAAACCACCCCGTTGGAGCATGGGTGTCTTTGTAGCTTTCAGAGGTTGGCCACATAAGGCAGGGTGGTCATGGCCCCCCACATGGATTTTTCATCGATTCAACTAGGGTTCTCCATTATAAAAAAAAATATCCCATCATATTAGTCTTGTTGGGTGGCCACTTCCCTTCCTGTTGGCCTTGTTGAGTGACCACGTCTAATTGGTTTTATTGGGCGGCCGCCCTAGCTACCTCCTATTGGTTTTGATGGGTGATTAGTGGCCACCTCCTCTTTTTATAGGCATTATTTAATGACTGTAGGGCTATCAATAGGTTGGGTTAGGGTCAAGTCTAGACCTGCCCATATAACTAATAAGTGGGTTTGAGTTTGGGATCAAGTTTTGTCAGGTTACTAAAATAGAGTCTCAGGACTCACACACACACACACACACACACACACACACACACACACACACACACACACATATATATATATATATATATATATATATATATATATTCGGTTCGGCAAACGGTTTGTTCTGTGTCCACGGGTGCGGCACCCCGAACCGTGGCAATGCTAATGTAATCCCCATTAGATGGGTTATTTCAGTATCACATTCGACACGTAAGTGTGTCATGTTGCGTAAGGAAGATCCTTATGCCTTGATTTACGTACAATGCCTAGTTAAAGAATACAAACAAACATTATTGCAAATCCACATATTTAGAAACTACGTTGAATTTCAAGCGTAGCTTAAATATCCTTGCTTCGGGTCCGCTGGCGCGGCACCCCATACCGTGGAAATAGATAATGTTATTCCTATAAGACGGAATATCCAAGATTCACTACGAACACATAAGTGTGTTGAACCACGTGTAATGGTCTTTTGGGTCGCAATTGCATCTTCTCTACAAGAGCGATGATCCACTTTGGGAAAACCAATGTTATTCCCATTAGACAGGATGATTGGTTAAATTCAATTTCAAACCTCTGAGAATGCAAATGTAGTTTCCATACATGTGACAATATTGTGAAATGTAATCTTAACACTAAAGTATGCAATATAGTACATTTTAATATCATGCAATGCCTCTGATAACGTTATTGTGCAAATGATAGAAAGCTCATGTTACATTTACACTTTGCACATCCTGACACTGTCACTGAGTAGTGCGTACCCTGAGGAGGTACATGACTTGAGGCATTGGTAAGCGCATTAGGTGCACTTACCTTATGAAATGAAAGGATAGAAGATTGAACACCATAGGGTATAAATACTGATATGGCTTGTTGTGGGCTCAGTTGGAGTCCTCGGGCAATGGTCCTTGTGTGGTGTAAGGACTCTTGTGTGATATACCCTAGACATAAATAAATAATATGGTGTTGTGACTGCTTTCACGAGCAGTGTGCTCCATTGGCTGCGTGAGGCTGAGCACGTGAATGGGCAAGCCAAGTCCTCGTTTTGCGTACTCCATGGGGACCACGAAGCAAATTCCTCATTGTGAGGTATGAATGAACATGCGCCTTAAGAAAGATAAACCTGCGTTCCTAACAAAAAACACGAGCCAAACCCAACTTTGTGTGTTGCTCGGGTCAGGTTTGGGTTGACCCGTACCATGTTCATACCTAAAAATCCAGGTTTGGGTTGAGCACCCGATACAAACTAGACTTGTTGACAACCCGACATAACTGCTTCCTATTGGTTTTGTTGGGTGGTCATCTCCCCCTTTCAATTGGTATTGCTGGATGGTCACCACCCACACGCACCTATTACCGACAGTAAGCTTGGGCCTATAAATACCCATGTCCAACGCCATTCATCCACACCAGTCCTTCTCTATTCTCCTAATTACAACTCTCATTCACCCTATCTTTTTGTTTCTCAGTTCCCCGTGCCTTTATTTTTTGAGTAATGGTGAAGGGTGTTCTTCTTTTGTTGCCATATAATGAGGTTTAGTGTCTATTATCATAAACCATTATCTTCCTCACATGGGCGTAGACACAAATTTTGTGTTTAAGTCGTATGTATGTGTATCAAGAGGCTATTAAAGACTAATTGGGGCTCCGTTTGTCTGGTAGGAGCAGATAGTGCACGTCCCCTTGTGTTGGAACGTTGCAAGTTCAAATCCCAAATTGTATGTTTGTATAAATGGTAGGGGTCTGCTTAACCCAGGGATGGCAGTGAACCCGGGGAAAACGGGCTCGGCTGGTTTGAAACAGGGATGGAGGACATGAGGTGGGAATGGAGGTTAAAATCAAAGCCTTTAATGATTTAATAAAATTTCTTATAACTTTCTTATATATATATATTCATAATTTCTAACCCTAAAACTAAAATGATCCTCTCTTTCTTTAGGTTGCGGCTTCTCCAAAAAGTTTTTCTTCTTCTCCTTCTGCTAGTCTGCACAGTCAACACGATTCAACCTCTTTTTAGGATGGCAGTGGACCGGAGAGAAATGACATCCCACCCCATTTCAACCAGAGATGAAAGACATGAAACAAGGATGGAGATTAAAATCAAAACCCGTGCATAAATCAAGGCGAGGATGGAGGGCAGAATTTTGAAACAGGGCGAGGGTGGAGACCTTGTTCCCTGCATCCGCCCCAGTCCACTGCCATCCCTACCCTAACCCCAGCTTTCTCTGTCGAAAAAAAGAAGAAAAAAAGAGCATGAGACTTTAGGAGGCTTTGAGGAGAATAGGGCTTGTGATATTGATTCAAACTCGACATGGATCCAGACCCGAAGATCCTCTTCTTATTCTCTCTGGACCAGACCCGCTTCCACAACAACCCATTATCGAATCCATACGAGGAACCCGATCCGGATCCGACGAACGGCGCCCCTCCCGCCACTAGTCGGGCAATCGGCTGGCCGTGTCGCCCGTTCTCCGTCCCGCGGCGTTTCAGGAAACCCTAGAGCAGAGTCGGAGGGAGACGCTCAGAGGCCTCGCGATGTTCACCCTCCGCATCCACTCCATCGACGTCCCGAAGGAGGGAGGAAACGGCAGAAACCCTAGGGCCGACGGGAGGGACTCGGCCGTCCATGGTTTCTCCGGCGGGTGCTCGCCTTCCACCGCCGCTCCCGCCTTCCCCTTCTCCCTCGGTGGCCCCAAGATCGAAGAGACCAGAGGGATCCTCCATCTCTTCCGCAACGTCTCCGAGCCGCCTGCCTCCATCCGCTCGCTTCCCGTAAGCCTCAGATCCTCCCTTCCTAACGTGTTTGTTCTGATCCAGAACCTTCTGGGACGGAAATTTTGTGCTAGCGAGTTTCGATTATCGGGAAATGCCGATATTATGAAATTACGTGTTTGTGATTTCTATACTAGCGCTTTTGGGTGGAAGTTACGAAGTTTTTCGAGTTATACTTATCGTTTTCTCTTCAGGTTGGGCGTAGCACGCTCGTGTGCATTCTCGCGGTGCCGAATTACACGAGCTACGCGGATTTCTGTGACTTTTGTGGTTCTCATGTCGAGCACATGGTCGAGATGCGTGTCATTAGGTGTTGTTCTCGATCGCGATACTTTTTTAGTTTGAATTTGTTTCATTCTGTTCGTTTCGGGTTTGACTTAATTCGTTGATGTTCGTTCGGATGCCCGATTACGGATCTAATATGGTTTCTTGTTGGATTGAGATTAAAAGGCAATGATTTTGGTGTGTTCGTATGACGAATTGGGATTTTGGTCTTGATTTTGAATGGGTTTTAACGCAGGGACGACGGAATGGACGATCGGTATAGTATTTTGATTACTTTTGATGATCAGAGCAACACGGATATTTTCTATCGCCGCTTCAATGGCAAGAAATTCCCATCCGCTGAGGTTTGCTTGACAAATGCTACCGTATTCTAGTACTCTTTAATTAATTAAATCCAGTATTTCTTAGACGGGAGCGAACCCCCCCTCTCTCTCTCTCTCTGCGCCCGTGTGTGTGGTGTGGTGTGGTGTGTGTGTGTGTGTGGGGGGGGGGGGGAGGGGGGGGAGGAGGAATATAGTGTTTGGAGCACTGGTTTTAAAGTGCCAACCTGCCCTGGTGAGTTACAGACATCAACCCTTGCAGGATGAAGTGTGTCATATCCTTTTCTCAGTGGATGTGCAATATACCGAATCAACTGAGCTCGCAGGAACTCCTCCACCAGGATTAACAGAATTGCCGTCGTGTCCAGTTTGCCTTGGTGAGCGAGAATTTTTTATCCTTTTCTTCTTTTAAATGCTTCCTTCTTGCTGGAAGTGCACATCCACATGAAAATTTATGCAGTACGCGATGAATCTCAAAACAAGCAACTTTGCTATGATATTTTGATGCAAGAATGATTCGAACAATCAGTAAGTTCTTCTAAAAGAAAATTTGAGTGCTGGAAGCAAATGGTCTTTTTACATTCCAAATTCAGAAGTTGTAAGCCCTTCTTAAAAGAAAAATCTCTCTTCCAAAACAGAAAAGAAGTTTCAACTTTTAAGCCCTTCTTTACCTTGTGGCAGGATGGTTTTTGCAAGAATTAAGATAATCTATCTGGTGTTAATTTCCCTTTTAAATTTAATAATTCCAGTGATACATGAGCTCAATATGTGCTTTCAGCCGATTCCTTGTTCATGGGCATTTGTTATTGCAGTTGTAAGTGACCAGGTGATTTTTTTTGTCAAGGCTGTAAGTATCATATCGTTATCCATATCGGTGGGGCCCAAAAAAAGATATGTATCATAAAAAGTCATAATTTTTTAGTAATCTTTTTTCAAAAATTCTAAAAAAAATAAGAATAAAAATAAATTCTAAATAAATTCTAAAAAATTATAATACATGGAACAATGATGAATTGCCCAAAATACAACCATAAAATCACATATGAAACATTTATGTCTCTATGTACCGCATAAGACATCGTCAAACATCAACTATCTCACAAGAACAATATAACATATTAAATATCTTGCAATTAAGAACATGCCACAAGACTCATACTTTTATATTCAACAACAACTACGCCTTCATCCCAAAACAATTGGGGTCGGCGATATGAACCAAAAAAGAAAATCATTCTGGGTCCTCCAATGCCATGTCCTCGGTGAGGTTCAAAGCATTCATATCCTTTCCTATCATCTCCATCCAAGTCTTCTTAGGCCTACCCCGACCTCTTTTAACTAATATATTTTGCCATTTCTCCATCCTTCTAACCGGAGCATCATTAGGCCTTCGTCGAATATGCTCAAACCACCGTAAACGATTCTCTCTCATCTTATTTTCAATGGGTGCAACGCCTACCTTCTTACGTATCTCCTCGTTCCGAATCTTATCTTTTATTGTATTTCCACACATCCATCTCAGCATACGCATCTCAGCTACACTCATTTTTTGAATATGATGTCTCTTGGCAGCCCAACATTCCGTACCATATAGTAAAGCGGGCCTAATAGTCGTCCTATAAAACTTTTCCTTCAACCGCAATGGCATTCTACGATCGCACAACACTCCAGTTGCACTTTTCCATTTCATCCACCCAACCTTTATCCTATGATTTACATCTCCATCAATTTCTCCATACTTTTGAATGATAGATCCCAAATATTTGAAACAATCATCCATCGGTATTTCTTGCTCACCAAGCTTCACTACACTCCCATCACTACTTCGTTGCTTACTAAACCGACATTCCATGTATTCTGTCTTACTCTTACTCAACTTAAAACCTCTTGCTTCCAATGTCTGTCTCCATAATTCTAACTTAGCATTAACCCCAGCTCTAGACTCATCAATCAAAACAATATCATCAACAAACAACATACACCGCGACACATTTTCTTGAATTGATCTCGTAAGCTCATCCATCACTATAGCAAATAGGAAAGGGCTTAAAGCAGATCCTTGATGTAACCCAACCGTTATAGGAAAATTGGTTGTTACCCCTCCACAAGTGCGGACATTGGTTACTACTCCTTCATACATATCTTTAATTATACTAATGTACTTAAGAGAAACACCTTTCTTCATCATTGTCCACCAGAGAACGTCCCCAGGTACTCTATTGTATGCCTTCTCCAAATCAATAAAAACCATATGCAAATCTTTGTTGCTCTCTCTATTTCTCTCAATATGTTGTCTAAGAAGATGTATAGTTTCCATAGTTGATCTTCCAGGCATAAAACCAAATTGATTCTCTGATATCATGACAACCTTCCTCAACCTAGACTCAATCACCCTCTCCCAAAGTTTCATAGTATGACTCATGAGTTTTATACCACGATAGTTTGTGCAATCTTGTATATCACCTTTATTCTTATATAGAGGCACCAAAGTACTCTTCCTCCACTCATTAGGCATCTTATTTGTCCGCCAAATCTTGTTAAAAAGATTTGTCAACCATTCTAAACCTTTCTCTCCCAAGCATTTTCAAGCCTCGATAGGTATACCATCTGGGCCAACTGCCCTTCTTGATTTCATTTTCTTCAAAGCCTCTGCAATTTTTTTCTTTTAAATCTTGCGCATGAAGTCACGATTCATCTCATGAAAAGGAATGGACAAGTCTCCAAGATCCTGATCATGCCTTTCATTAAATATCTTATCAAAATAATCTTTCCATCTCTCCTTAATCTCCTCATCTTTGACTAAAACCCTTTGCGTTTCATCTTTAATACATCTAACCATACCCAGATCTCTCGATTTTCTATCTCTCATCTTTGCAAGCCTATAAATATCCTTCTCTCCCTCTTTGGTATCCAACTTATCATAAACCTCCTTATATACCTTATCCCTCGAGTTCCAAACTACTTTTTTAGCTTCCTTCTTTGCTATCATATACTTCTCCAAATTCTCATTATCACGACTCTTACTTAGATTTCTATAACACTCTCTTTTAACCTTAGTAGCTAATTTGACATCCTCGTTCCACCACGATGTATCCTTACCTAGCGGTGCACCGCCTTTAGACTCAACTAATACCTCCTTAGCCACCTTTCTCATGCCACTCGCTATCTTATTCCACATTGATTCCGAATCCTCCTCGAGACACCAATCAACTTCCTTAACTACCTGCTCTACAAACATTCATTGTTTAGCTCCTTTTAGTGCCCACCACTTAATTCTAGGATCTATCATATGTCTATCCCTTTTGTGACATTGTCTAATTCTAAGATCTAAAATTAAGACTCTGTGTTGTGTAGCTACACTTTCTCTCGGTATAACCTTACAATCGATACAACAACCCCTATCTCTCTTTCTAAGTAGGAAAAAATCTATCTGGCTCGTATTAACCCCACTTTTAAATATTACTAGGTGAGACTCCCTCTTCCTAAACCAAGTGTTTGCTAAGATCATATCATAGGACAAACCAAAATTTAAAATCCTTTCTCCACTTTCGTTTCTTTCTCCTATACCATAACCTCCATGGATACTCTCAAATCCAACCCTATTAATGCCTACATGCCCATTAAGGTCACCGCTGATGAAAAACCTTTCTCCATAAGATATCCCTTGTACTACTCCATCTAAATCTTCCCAAAATTGACGCTTAATGGAATCATCTAAACCTACTTGAGGCGCATAAACACTAATAATATTAATAATATCCATACCTAATACTAATTTAATAAGTAAAATCCTATCACCTTTCCTACGGACCTCAACTACATTATCTATAAACTCACGACTCATAACAATCCCTACTCCATTCCTATTCCTATTTATTCCTGTATACCAAATCTTATATCCCCAAGGTTCTATCACTTTTGCTTTCTCACCTACCCATTTGGTCTCTTGTAGACATAAAATATCAATCTTTCTTCTACACATAACATCTACTAACTCTACCAACTTACCAGTTAAAGACCCTATGTTCCAAGTGGCTAACCTAATTTTCTGATCTTTAACTATCGTCTTTACCTTCACCCGTCCAACAAAGTGAGGGAACCCTTGCCTATTTGACACCACACTCGGGCGCCGGTGTGACCCGTCGCTCCTGGGCGATGACCTAGCAACCCTTGGCCATTTATCACTGCCTCCGGGTCTATAGAGTACAATGCGTCGCTCAGTAGAGAATGCCTTAACGAAATTCTCATATTGGTTCATATTCAAAAAGGGTATGACTAAGTTTTTATGCTGGTTGTCACTGGCCTACCGCAACCCCACTCCTTTATTAGGGCTTGGGACCGAACATAAAGAGAAAAAAAGAGATTTACACCAAAAAAAACCCTTGGTGATGAATCATAACCTTAACCGAAATGCAGTACAATAAAAAACAGTGATCAAATCAGATAGATCCTATTTGTGTGAGGAAAGCATACCTGGGGGCCTCAACAGTGCTTGGAAACCGACGATCGTGTAAGGTTCAACGACGAACAGTCGTCGGTGTTTCCTAGAAAAAAAAACATAGAAAGAAACCACCGTGCAGGAAAATGCCCCAATCGTGAGGGAAGAGGCCGGAAACCACCGTGCAGGAAAAGCCCCAATCGTGAGGGAAGAGACCGAAAACCACCATGCAGGAAAAGCTCCAATCATGAGGGAAGAGGCCGGAAACCACCGTGCAGGAAAAGCCCCAATCGTGAAGGAAGAGGCCTCTTTCTGATCTGCCAGGCCCCAGTATAGACGAAAAATAAACCCTCACTCAAGTTCTTCCGTTCGATCTGGCCGTGCTACAGGAGGCTTGCTTCCACCTGGTGGTTGGTGTCAGGGGCCCTATTGTGAAGTGTCGTTGAGGGAAAGACTAGGTCGCCGGCGGCACCAAAGCTCCTTGCAGAGGCTGGGTCGCTGACAACACTCGCTAGAGGCTGAGAGAAGGCGAGGGCTCGTGGTCGTCGGTGGTGGCCGGTGCTGGGTGGCGTGCGACAGTGGTGGCCGACGATGGGGGTGGGGCTAAGGGTTTGGGAGTGTTGAGATAGAGAGAGAGACCAACGACGATGGTGGCCGATGCTGGGTGGTGTGCGACGATGGTGGCCGATGCTGGGTGGCGTGCGACGATGGTGGCCGGTGCTGGGTGGCATGCGTCGGTGGTGGGCGGAGCTGGGTAGCAAACTTACAAAACCCTTTCCTTTTGACGTTTGGGGAAAATTGCAGGGAGGGTAAGGGGCGGGGAGTTTGTCGGGAGACTGGAGAATCACAACATTTTTTTGGGGACTAGGCGTTGAAGGGAGTTCACTCATACTTTTATATTAAATAAACAAAAATAAAATAACAAAGTTTATGAACAATTAAGTGTTAAATAACTAAAGTTTTTAAAAATATAACCTCAATTATCATCATTATCTTCTTTTCCTCTTCCTTTGTCATCCACATCGTCTCTAATATATGTGGGCTCTTCATAATCTACTTCTTGTGCTCCTTCTACATTGATCCACTGATTGTTCTCTTTATTCAAAATGCCAGTTTCTTCTTCAACCTATGCATCCAATGCATCAAAATGTTCCAAACTGATGCAATCAAAATTCGAATTGCTCTTTGTGCCTCCTTGATGATAACTTTTCCATCTGCTTAAAAAAAATGATATGAACAAATTAAAATTAGTTGAGTTTTGTATGATATAAAGTAACTTTAAATAAACATATAAAAATAATAAATAAACTTTATAATTTTATATATCTGTGCATCGGCCATAACTTGTAGTGAACATAGATGAAGACATTGAGTCTTTTGTACTCAAATCTATTTATTCTTTTTGAATGGATTTGCTAAAAGACGCTCCAGTTTCTCTCACATCCACTAGCACTACACTTTTTGCTAAAAATGCGAATGTCAAAAGTTTTAAATTTGGAACATCACTTTCAAACCTGGTCTATCTCATGTCTGAAAAAAAAACAAAAAAATGAGAAATCAATAAAATAATAACAAAGACAATCATACAAAATATCATAACTAAACAACAATATGAATTTAAAATTGAAATAGACAAAATAAATTACTTGGATGCATCGTGACACGGTTTCACACTGCTACATGTTTCCCCATATGATACAATGCATTATCATAAATTTGTTATTTGTTTATAAATTTGATCTTAAATGCTATAATAAGAGATTAACCTTTTGATGCAATCCAAAAAGTTTATTGTTGACTTTCTTGTTCATTTTAAACATAGATAAGTATCTAAATGTAAGATTTAAATAATATGCTTCAACATGAAGATGTTGATGAAGTTGCCTAGTCTACCTATGATCAATGATGTTTCATATAGGCATGTACAATTTTTTTTCTCATTAAAATGATCTCTAATGACCTTTTTTGCCTTATCCATGACTTCATTAGAGATAGTCCATAACTGGTCTGTCTTCATTGTCAACCAATCAAATCACCTTCACCAAAGGTATAATGATTCTCAATAACTTCATGTATGGATCCCAAAATTCACTTATGAATACAATATCTATAATTTATCTTGGCTTTACTTTTTGTGCATGGGGATATGCATTCCACTCATCTGATGAAAACATTTTTTTTAGTAAGTTGTATTATTTACTAGACTTTGCACTGTAAAAAAATTTATAGCAAATCTAATGACTACACTACGAATCAACTAAACACTAGTGTATTTTCTCATTAGGCTCAAAATCTATGCATGATTGTAAATAAATTTAGTAATTGTTTGATAGCAGTCAATTGTGTGTTTTATCTCATCAATGTTGCCGATGCCCTCGAGCATGAGATCTATGCAATCGACAACACACGAGGTCCAAAATAATGATCCATAATTTTCTGTCAATTCTTTACTTGTTACCCTATAATTTATTGTATTATCCATAATAAATTGAAGAATATTTTGAGGTTGAACCTTTTTCATAATTTGATCACATACTCTGATCAATACATCTGCTGTCTTGGGCGTATCAAACAAATCAATTAACTTAAAGACATGGTTCCTTTGGGGCAATAGACAAGAAAATTTATCAAGGTCTTTGACTTTTTGTCTGACCACCCATCTTCCATCATGATACACATAGTTTCTCTCCATGATTACCTCATTTCATCACAATATGACTCTAGTTCATTCACATTGGTATTTAAATTTCTTTTCTATCAAATCACGATATGAAGACATTTTATATCCGGGTCTGATACTTGTTATGACATCTGTCATGACCTAAAAATGAAAGGAATTTGCCGCATTAGAAGGATTGCAGACATCATCGAACCATCTCCTAATCGCGATATTCACCTGTTCGAATAAATGTTCAGGAGTCATAGTAGTACATATGTCAAGTTGCGCCCTAGGGGTAGTCCTAGGAGGGAAAAACTTCTAATAAAGTCTCCAACTCTACCTCATCTCGAAGAAATCCCTCCTCATCTTCTTTTTGTTCCCGCGACATTACTACTACTAGGACCTGACACACTTTTTTTCCTTCACTGTAAAATTTACTACTTTTGAATCTTTGATGCTATGATGGTGGTTGTAGGATCAGAAGTATGAACTCATTTTCGTCATACACATTCTCTCAGGGCTACGCATACTTCATTTTTGCCTCTCATATCTTTTTCTTGTCTATTTTCTCTTAGACCAATGAATAGTTGTTGACATTGCCATTTCATGACATCCGACAAATCCCTTGACATGCAGGCTGCAATATTGAGATGCGTCATGGTTAAATGATGCTTTAACTGAGAGATACCACTCGAAACAATATGATGACAATAGTTGCACTCGATTTTCAATCAGTTTTCACTCACCACTTGAACGCCCCATTGCTATGCTAGACCATTTGATGCCTATCTTAAAAAAAATCTCAATAAGAAGCAAAGAATAAGAATTATTTACCTTAACCCACTTCTTTGAGTGAAAAAATTGTGAAAATGCACTCTTGAGCAAACTGCAAAATGTCTCTCCCTTGTGCATAGATTGGCCCCCAAATCGCTGCCACGACTCTTAAGGTGCGTGGATACCATTCTAATGGCCTCTACACAAATGAAGAAGCCGGCCTTCAAGAGGTCTTTAAAACCGAAAAAATAAAAAATACGATTTAGCCTTTTTTAAAGTGCGTCAAAGGTGTATCGTATGATACACCCGATCCAGATGCGATACACACTTGTATCCCCATACGAGTGTGTATCGTATCGATTTTGCCTATAGTTACAATACATATCGTACCGTATAATACGATACTTATAACATTGGTTTTTGTTACCAGCCAACCCTTTGAAGTGATCTATAATTAACAAAGCAATTTGCGATGGTAGTGGTTCTAATCCTAGGGCTAGTGAATGCTGGTCTCCATTGATCAAGGCAGAACAATGGCCCATGGGTTTGTGGGCTTTGGAACTGGTAAAACATTTAGTGTATGGAAATGTTGGATGTCAACTTTGATCGTTTCTTGGAAAGCATCGGCTCAAAATTGAGAATTTGTGCTAGGAGGTGGGGAAGCAGCAATTCTTTGAAGGAACCACAATAGTTCATTGGACTTGCTTCATGGCACAAAAAATGCATCAATTCCCAAGTGGCTCACCAAAGTGATGGACGGCTGGCTTATTCGCTTTCCTAATACTTTCACCATCACAACCATGAAGTTCTGCTGCTATTTGTTTGGCTTTGCTTTGCTTTAAAGGGGCAAAGCTTACCAGTAATATCAATGGATTTGGGCAAGTCTTGGTTGCTAGAGAGTAATTGCTCCATTGTTCCTTGTTCTCATACATAAATGATAGCAAGCTGTGGGAAACTGTGTGCTGATGGAGGGTCCTTAGCAAGGGGTTGGTGTTGGCACCCCAAAACGGCCCCCATAAGGACAAGCAAGGCCCCTAGACTGTGGACCACTAAAGCACCATTAGTCATTTATGCAAAACTTAAGGAATAACCAAATTTGCGAGCATTAGCAGCATAGGAGCTTAAGGTGTGGCAAAGTTTATATATATATGTATGTATGTATGTATGGGAGGGAGGGACATATCTATGCATTTATGTACACAGGGAGATCTATGTTATTCATCATTCTTGTGAAGGCCAGAATGGACCTTTACTGCAGGCTTTCTCCTTGCTTTGGCTCATTTTGTTCACTCTCAATTGACAACAGTTGACAACCTACAAGCTAGAGGCTTCAATCTTGGGGTTTGACGCTTGCCTTTCATGGAAGTGTTGGTTTGGTTATTCATGTATTTGCTCACTTTACATTCTTTGATTTCTGCCATCAAAGAAGGCAAATGGACTGCAAGATGTCCAAATTGTAGGCAACTTCATTTGGGATTGACAGAAGTGGATAGAGTTAAGTAATGGAATAAAAAATTCATCACCATTAGGATTGGTCCAAGGTCTAACAAATGATCAACCATCTGCTGTATCTTCAAGAAAGGTTACACGTTTGTGTGACCTACTTTCAGGGTACTTAAAAAACAGAGAGCAGTTTAAAAATATAATCAAGAGGGGAAAGACAAAACTCACTGCAAGATAGGTCCCTCAGGCATTCAGCATTGGCCCATTTTGCACTTCTGCTCATGGTTGCCAGTCGAGGAAGCGAGAAGCGGGACGTGGGAAGCGAGGCACTTTCAAAATTTTAGGAAGCGGGAAGCGTGGGACAACTTAGAAGCAAATCAAGAATTGTCTCAGAAGCAACCTAGGAAGCGAACTAGTAAGAAGCGAAAAAAGAAAAAAAAACAATAAAAATAAAATAAAAATAAAAATAAAAATAAATAAGGGGGGAAGCGCGCTTCCCAATTTTTTTGGCGCTTCCCAATGCATTTCAGAATCACGATGTTTTGCGCTTCTGAAATGAGCACGCTTCCCCACTTGGCTAGGCGTTTCCAGTAACTCTGCTCTGAAAACTGCAGAAAGCAACTCTACATTAGCATGAATTCTCAGTTCATTTGGCAATCATTCTTTTCCTTCCAAACCAAGATCAACAAACAAGCATAGTTCAATTATCAGACCAACAAAATGTAAAAACGAAAACGTATAAGATAATCAAATCAAAGAGCGATCCTTGAGTTCAAGCATCAGAAGGAAAAAACTTTGAGCTACAGACTATCAACAAAAATAGCTTAAGACCATCATCTATCGTCATATTTGGCATGACTAAGATGATTCAACCAAATCAAAACCAATGGTAAAAATAACACAAACAATAGTGAAACAACAAAGGCAGATCACAAAAAAAAAGAACTCAAGCATTCATGAGAACAGGGCAATGCACAATCTTACACCAAATAGCCAAAACCCACAACCCTATATTACCGTTACCTACTTCAAGAAGCACAACTCACGACATACAAAATTTCATCCATTCTAGTAATTAGCAATCTCAAACATACAATCAGCACAAGCCATAGATGCGAAGACCACAATGAGTTGACAAAAGTGACAATTTGCACCTTAAAAAATGCATTTCATGGTAAAATAAAAAACCTCAGTATCTTCTACATATTTGTTGGATCATTGCAACCTATCCATCTCTCCTTCAACCTCTGCAATTCTGCTAACATACTGAATTTAACAAAAAATTCAAACATTTTTAAAATCACAAACTGCACCACTAATTCATCAGATAAGCACAAAATTATAGCATGATAATATGGATAATTAGGCACCTACTCATTGTGATATTTCTGCAACTCTCAATAGTAACCCTTTTTGTTGGCAAAATGGAAAATATATTGTAACTATGTTTACTTTGCAAGGGCAAGAAAGATATAATTTTATCATGTTTGCAGTTGACAAAAGGTTTAAGTTTTCTTAAACCATAATCCATATAGAAATTGACTGCACTAAAAAAACTAACAGTTGAAACTAAATAACAGTAAGGTTAAAATTTCTCAAATAAGAATGAGTATATGATATAGTTATTACTGAACTATAAGAAAAGCTTGCAAATTATATTTACCACAAATGACAGTAAAAAGATATAGTTATTGATGACAATTATACTAACCATTCAAGGAAAGGATTACCAAACTTACATAGGAAACATCCACAGGATGTCAGGAACATGTTTATAGACAAATGCCCCAAATAGTAGATCCAACTAATGCAAGCCACAGAAGCAGAGACAACAATTAGAAACATCGGAATTCAATAGCAGTTTGCAAATGCAAAGGCTCAACACAGAAAAAGCATCTCATAACGACCAAAATCTCCATCAAATTTTATCAAAATTCAGAAATGATCAACATCCATAAGATAGAACGACAACAGCCCCACAGATTATATGGTTTTTTTAGCACAGAAAAAATCCAAAACACAGTGAAGTTAGTAGAAAAAAGAAAAGGGTTCCAAAACACATATGACACCTGAAACTATCAAAGTGCACAAAACTTCTTAATAACACTATCAACTGCCTTGCTGTATATTTCTGAAAAAGGAACACAAACTTCCTAGTATGAACAAGGGTCTGAAAACAAATGAAACAGAGTAAAGATAGGAAACAACCATAGTTTCCCCTCCTCCTTTTTCCATGCTGGGGACTGACACTGGTTGACATGCCATTAGCGGAGTTAGAAACCTTTTTTAAAATTTTATAGCAGTTCATAATAAGATATGCTATGAGATGTGAGCAACTAATACAAATGCAATCCTATAAATACAAATGCTTCAATGTTGCAAGATGAGTATGGAGTAAATTCACTAATGAGAAGCATTGTACACGAAGCAAATACAAACTGTCTATTTCTAAAAAAAAGGACTATTGATCGTGACATAGACAAGGAAGGTTCTAACATTGATCCACATTAAATACAATTTCTACAAATATATATATATATATATATATATCTAATATAACCAGATAAAAAATACGCCGAGAAGTGCAAGACAAATAAAGATCCTATGGCATATCTTTGAGTTTGGTGTTTTTTCACCCTTCATCTCCGCCCTCTTCACATATAGACTGTCTACTTTTCCTTCCAACAACTCTACTCTTGACTTAAGGGATTCCAACATATGCTTCTGTTGGATCCCCGTATCAGAAGTAGTGGATGAAATATAACTACTACTTTCTCTAGTACTATCTGTTAAAATATATATATATATATATATATTTACATGTTTATATATAAAATTTGTAATTCCTTTGTATTGCCCGATAGGGGCATTTTAGTCTTTTTACTTATATAATAAGTTGTTTATTAGAAACAACCTATTTCTTTTTTTCTTTTTATTCTTTTTGCTCTTTCTTTTGAGCATTGGGGCCCCACATTTGGAGGGGTTGGGGCCCCAACGGTCATAAATATGAGCATTGGGAGCTCCCCAATGACTCCAAGAGTGGGGAGCTTCCAATGGCTCCTCCTCCTTTTTCTTGTATATATATAGGGGTGTTCCCCCTTCACTTATATATGTTATCAAGATCTCTTTAATAAAGATTTTATTCTTTACTTGCTTGTGTTGCCTTTTTAAGGCTTTTGTATTGTCCCATTGTGGACTTCTTAGTTATATTTCTCTTGTGCCATCATGCTTGTCTATTATTGGACTTTGTAAATGCTTTTGCATTCTTGAGTTATATTTCCGCATACTTCTTTACATGGTATCAGAGCCAAGAAACTCTTCTTGGTATTTTTTGCCTCTTTTGGGTCTTGGAATTCTTTGGATCGAGTTCGTACTTCGTAAAGGATTTATGATCATTGTGTGGCTTTGATTCAAGGAAAATATTTACTCGGTATATATCTTATATTTTTAAGTATTTCTTGTGTTATTTAGTTCATGCATTATGTATGAGAAAACACTTATTTTCTTTATCGTTATATATATGTAATTATATATATATATATATTTGTTATTTTAAAAAAATGTTTAAATGGTTTTTTAATCATCGTTGGACTTGTTTTCTTATAAAAACTTATTTGGTTATTTTTTTAAGCAAACTAGATATATATGTTTTGAAATCATGTTTGAGTCTTAAATTTTTTCAAAACTTGCTTTGATATATATATATATATATAATGTATATAATTATGTGTGTTTGAGCATGTATTGTTGGCATTTAGGTGTTTTATTTGAACAAATCATGATTATAAATGTCAAATCATGTTCATATTATTGAACATAGTTTTGTTCTTTTTTATAAATTATTATATATTTTAAAATAATTTAATATTTCAAAATAATGACGTGTGTATTTCACAAGTATAATTTTCTGAAATTTTGCTTTAACTTGTGTTTAATATTTCTCTTTTACTCTTGATGTGTTAAAAATAACATATGAAGTGTTAAAAATTATGATCTAGCTTATAAAATATTTTTTCTTAATATTTTATCCCTATGCACTTATAATTGCCTTACATGATTAATAAGATTATTTGTTCGTGCATAAGGTATTGAGCATAATTTCTTGTGAAAAGCCATTTACTTTAATAAATGTCCTTTATCTAAATGTCCTTTTGGGGCAACAATTATGATATTCGGTGTTTATATTGTTAATCCTTTTTGTGGAACTTATGATTATGTTATTGATCTCATGGCATTATTTTACATGCTTTGCATATGATTTAAATATTGTGTTGCATACTTGTTTTTTAATAGAATACTAAGTTAAGAATCATTAGAAAATCCCTTTTGTAAGAGCTATATGTGTTTCTCTCATGGTTCACTTTAGTACTTGTCTATTATTAATGGATGTGTTTGTCCACTTAGATCCTTGGTGGACATGCGTGTTTATGTTTAAAAACTCTTGACTCATTATATACTTGTTATTTATAAAATATAAAATTTTATATTATGCCCTTAGTGCTTTAAATCTATCACTTGCATATATGCTTAAATTTGTTCATATGCATGACTTTTGTACGAACTATGTGGCTTTAAGTTACTTAGATTATTGCATATACATGAGTTCTTTTGATCTCTTTGTGAGAATGTATGCACTTGTTTTTTTGTATGGTTCTTTAAGAATCTCTATACATGTTTTGGTCCTCTTTAATGGCATTGATTGTCTCATAGTAGACTTGTAATCTCGATTGAGCTATCTCTCTATATAGCTTGCTTATAATTGCATGTACATATTATTACACTATATTCAGTCCAAGTTTTCTATCTATTATTATTGGATTTGATTTGAAACTTTGTGTTTTTAAATCGGTACTTATATTTGAACTCACTTGTTTGGATTCTGTAAGTATTTATTGCCTTCTTATAGCATTTGTGATGTACATCACAAACTTTTATATGATGCATCAATTTTCTTGGCCTTGTTATTGTTGAATCAGAGATGTTTGTTGGGGTGAGTTGTATGCACCTCGTTTTATGTCATTTTAGATTGTCAACTTGCAGTTTGACTCTAACTAGCAGTTATGTGATCTCTGATTATAAGTGTGTTGAATCGTTCATTTGTTTTTGACCATTGTCTTTATTATGAATGCTTATAATTATGTGTATATATGATGGCTATCTATTTTTGAAATCATGGTGTTTCAAAATATGGTTAAAATTGATATTTTTATTGATTGCATTAGTGTGTTTCCATTACAAGCCTTCTTACCTCAGGTGTCTTCTCCTTTTTATGCCTCTTATCTAAGTGTTATTATATGTAGATAAGAGATGTTTGTTCACACCTTTGTGTGTGTTTTTAGCCCTTTGTTGACATTGAGATTATACTCCTAATCTAATAGCTGATACACTTATTTTTTGAGTGTCCTTATATGTAGACAAATGATGTTTATACACGCCTTTGTGTGTATTTTTAGTCCATTGATGGCATTATGCTCTTGTTTTAGTCGCTGATACACTTGTTTTTAAGTGTCATTATATGTAGACAAGAAATGTTTATATAAACCTTCGTGTGTATTTTTAGCCCATTGTTGGCATTATACTCTTGATCTAGTTGCTGATATACTTGATTTTTTGAGTGTCATTATATGTAGACATGAGAAGTTTATTCACACCTTCGTATGTGATTTTATCTCATTGTTGGCATTATGCTCTTGTTCTAGTCGCTGATATACTTGTTTTAAAGTGTTATTATATGTAGACAAGAGATGTTTATATACACCTTCGTGTGTGTCTTTGGCCCTTTAGTAGCATTATGTCTTTGCTCTTTTTCTAGTTGCTGATCCACTTGATTTTTGAGTTTTGGCGGCCTGGTGAGGTGATTGCTTGTGGTGGTTAAACTATTGTTGAAGTTTGCAGAATATCACTTCTTGATATTTGTGAAAATTTATTTTTTTTTATATTTTTTGCAAATTGATGTTAATTTGCAAATATCATTTTCTTTGTTATGTGAGATTTTTAAAATCTCTCTTAAAATTTCTAAACTTTTACTACTTGTTTTTATGGGAGATGTTTATAGATAAAAACTCCAAGCATTTTTCGCATACTCATGATAATCTTATTTATATTGTGAGCCTTCTTGTGTTGTGTCCGTTTGTGGGTTTTGTGAGTATGTTCTTTAAATAAACACTTGTGCATTGTTATGATGGGGACTTATGGTTCATAATTAAGGGTACTTGATTCTTTATATTAAATTCATGCATGTTATGTGCATTTTATTAATAAAAATATTTATCTTTTTATTGTTGTTTCATGTGCATTAAATATGCTTTAATTGCATGATGCATATATGTGTGTATTAGCTTGGTTCACATAATTGTATGTATGAATTTAATTAACTCTTCTTTTTATTATATGCATGATTGAAATGCTTAAGATATTATTTATGCATAATTGTTTATCTCTTCTTGATGAATCATATGTCCTTTAATGATTAAATTTTCTTATGATCAATGTCATAATTTCTTGAAAAATATGTTGATTTTATGATTCAATTTCATAAAAATTCATCTTTGAGGGATACTCCTCTTGTCTTTCTTAATGATTATCTAATATTTCTAAAATTAGTACTATTTTGTTTGAAATTTTTTATTCTTGTTTGTTAAAATATATTGGTTTTAAAACTTTATAACTATTGGGTTAGGATTTTTTTCTTGCGTACTTGAAACATTTTGGTTTGTTCTTTCTCTACATCAGTGTTATCAAAAACGCGCCTTGAGGCGCAAAAGGCGCGCCTCGCCTTGAGGCGCGGCCCTCTGTGCCTCAAGGCACAAGCCTGAGGCGTGAGCCGCAAAAAATATTTTTTTACTAAAGCCTGAGGCGGGATCATTGGAGAATCCGATCGGCAGCGATCCAGCCATCTTCTTGATAGAGAAATTGCCTGCCGAGGGGCTGAACCAGATGATGAACTTGGAGTCGCGGCCACCATGGTGGAGGAGGTCGAACCCGACGCTCATGGAAAGCGTGGAGATGGCGGGGGAGCCAAAGGGGTCGATGCCAGACTTGACGACGAGGCGGAAGGCGTTGGCGGGGTCGTTGGGCTGGTAGGAGAGGTGGACAGAGGGGCCAGTGTCGAAGACGGTGGCGAGGCTAATGCAGAGCTCTCCGGCGGCGTCTACGGCTGATACGCCGAAGAGGACGGGGAGGCCGAGGACTCTCAGGGGGACCTTCGTCCTCAGGAGAGGCTTCCGCTCCTCCCGAAACTTGAGGGATGCTCTCTCTCCCTCTCTCCTTGGTTCCAAAGAACGAAATGTTAAATAAAAGTTTAAACTACAAAAAACGAAATGTTAAATACAAGGTAAAACAACTGATAGTTTAATCATGTTGTGCTGATGTGACCGTAAATATCGTAATAAAATCATGATATTTTCATCTAAAGGATAATATCGTGATTTTGAAAATATTACTACATGTTGACTGTTCTAGTGACTGTTGACTTACTCGGGTTCCAGGTGGCTTGCCCTAAGCTTGGGTGGGTGTGGCTCGGTTCGGTGTTGTGGACTTTATGGCTAACTTAGCTAGACTTGAAGAGGATACATAATTGAACTGCCTTTTTTGGGCAAACTCAATTAGTATTTTGTGGACCTCTCCAAGGCTCGGTCCAGTTGAGTTGATGGCAACCGATTAAAGGTTAAGTACTTATTTGGGTTCCTATCGTGAAGAACCAAGTCAGCATTATATGTCCAGACCCGCGCCTGACTTTGAACTGCCTGTACCATGTCCAGGTCCACATAGCTAGTACCAAACCCAAGCTAGTCAGGTAAAACCACTCTTTTTGAAAAAAACAAAAACAAAATGCTTATGAATTGAGAGGACTTTAATTAAATCTTGGGTTGTATCTAATTGGATCCTACTTCAATATTAAGCTCAAATTAAGGATTCAACAAGTAGGATGTAATCTGACACAAATCCAAATCCAATAAGTTAGATTTGGTAGCCAAATTTTACTATCCGATTAAAAATCAGATATTTTTTATAATTTTTTTAAAGTTTTCAAATTTTTTTTTGAGGCTTACGCTTTACGCCTCGAGGCTTATGCCTCGCCTCAGTTTTTGGTGGAACGCCTCGCTACGCCTCAACGCTTTTCACAACATTGCTCTACATGTTCTTAAAGATGTGATGGATTGAGAAAACAATACCTTCGATACATCGTGGAGATAGCCAATGAAAGTGCTTGGGGATGATCACCAATAAAAACATTTGAAGACTTATATTTGCAAAATTCTCTGATATGCCATAAAGATGGAGATTTTCCTTGAAAACTCTTGAAGACTTGGATTCCTTCATTTGATTCTTTTTTGTATTTCCAAACTTTCGATATAACTTTTTCCGTCAAGTTTGAGGGAGAGTGGAGATAGCCAATGAAAGTGCTTGGGGATGATCACCAATAAAAACATTTGAAGACTTATATTTGCAAAATTCTCTGATATGCTATAAAGATGGAGATTTTCCTTGAAGACTCTTGAAGACTTGGATTCCTTCATTTGATTCTTTTTTGTATTTCCAAACTTTCGGTATAACTTTTTCCGTCAAGTTTGAGGGGGAGTGTTAAATAAATAAATAAATAAATATATATATATATAAATAAATATATATACATACGTATATACATAAAATCTGTAATTCCTTTGTATTGCTCGATAGGGGCATTTTGATCTTTTTACTTGTATAATAAGTTGTTTATTAGAAACAACCTATTTTTTTCCTTATGTTTTCTTTTTTCTTTTTATTCTTTTTGCTCTTTCTTTTGAGTATTGGGGCCCTGCATTTATAGTCGTTGGGGCCCCAACGGTCATAAATATGACCGTTGGGAGCTCCCCAACGGATCCAAGAGTGGGGAGCTCCCAATGACTCCTGCTCCTCTTTCTTGTATATATATATATAGGGGTGTTCCCCCTTCACTTATATTTGTTCTCAGGCTCTTTTTAATAAAGATTTTATTCTTTACTTGCTTGTGTTGCCTTTTTAAGGCTTTTGTATTGTCCCATTGTGGATTTCTTACTTATATTTCTCTTGTGCCATCGTGCTTGTTCATTATTGGACTTTGTAAATGCTTTTTCATTCTTGAGTTATATTTCTGTATACTTCTTTACACCATCCACTGGCTCAATAAACTTGCTTTTTGGGTGGCACCCGTTTTTGCCCCATAGTCCACACCAATAAAACCGTGCACATTAGTGTGGTCTTTTTTTTGCTGTATTCAAACGGGATTGTGCACCACAATAGTAAAAAACTACTCTTTTCTGTTTCATTTTGCTTCAAATACTATATAATACCTGCAATGTTTATAAGAAGGGGTTTAACAAGATACGACAAAATTAACAAGATAGCTCCATAATCAGTTCATCAATAAGCCAAGGAAGATATCTCCATAAAAGTTATTACATGTTCATGAAGAAAACAAACCATAAGATAGACAAATAAAAAAAGAGACAAAATAGGAAAAACAACTCAAGCAATTCCCTTATCACGGGCAATCTCATCTGCAATTGCTTCTCATCCATTGGAGACACATCCACTTGGATCTCCCCTGCTCTAGATCCTCATCCATGCCGGGTACGAGTCATACAACCTCATCATTCTCGTACTGGTTGAATCACAAGTCTCCTGAGTCGGTCTTTCTAATGAAATTATGGATTGCCATAGTTGCAATGATAATTTACACCTACTTGCGATATGGGAAAGAAGCCATTTATCGTAGAATTGGAAAATGGTTCTTCTACACCCCAAATGTGCGTTCTATGATATTCCGCAAGGACGAATGAAGGTGATCATAAACCTCTTTTTTCGTGCTTGGGGTCCATCTCCGATAGTCTTGGAGATGATATCTAACGCCTTTATATGGTGCTAAAAATCCGGGCTTGTTGGCATACTGAGAGTCAACAATATAATATTTTTCTACAAAATCTAAGCAATTATATATTATAATTGCATGCATAATATATGACAAATCTGGTATATTTGTATACTTATAAGACAAAACTTCTTACCATGAGGGGGCTTAGCAAATCTATATTTCCGAGTATTGACTACATTATTTAGAACCCGAGAATCATTTGCCATCCCTTCCCACACAGCTTGCGTAAATGTAAAATTCATGTTAAAATCACATATTGCAAGAACATTTTGGGTGCATATCCCTTTCTGTCATATACATGGAACCTGCTTATGCACTGGTATAATGGCATGCACATGTGTACTGTCAGTACTCTGACACAATTCTAAAATATGCAAAATATACACAAATAAACCACAAGTGTTAGATCAAATCATGGTGAGACAATTTCATATAAACTATAAAATAAGAATGAAAAATTACCTGAAAATACAACATATATTTTGTTGACCCAGAAATATAATTAGGTGTCTCCTTGAATGATGGGGGGATGATCACATTCCTAGCCAAAATCATCATTGCATTCAACACATTAGTAAAATGCCTACTAATTGTTTTTCTTGAATGACTCAACATGTACTGTCTGTTCCTCTCGTTGTGAGCTACAATGATGAGGAAAATAAATAATTGTTCCTCCACTCCGACTTATCTACTATCACGCAACAAGTCATTGTCTCTAAAATAATTGCACAGTCTCTTGAAGACATACTTCCTCATGCAAATGATATCATAAGCAAGTCTCTAGTGGCCCCCAAGTATATGATGCACATGATGGATACCACGAACGAATGAGTTGTGCACACTCTTTTATCATATAATTCAAAAAATAAGTCACTGCACAATCCATTGATGCAACTACTAACAAATCTTCTTCAAGCCTCTCATTTGATGTTTCCTCGTATGAATCCATAATCACCTACTACAATTAATACCATAAATCTATTCACATAATAAATGCATACTCATATGATATGATTATTAAATATCCACAAAGCATACAAAAGACAAATATCAATAATCTTGCAACTACACGGCTAAACATACACAAACCACTCCATAATAAACATACACACACCATAAGATAATATGATAGAGGAGACCATAAAGGTATCAAAGTTATTACATGCCCATAAATCAATGATCGTGAAGAGCTACAAATGAAAGTATCAAAGTGTCAAAATTATAATAAACACATACCATAAAAATATCAAATTATCATAGTTATTACAAGCTCACGAATCAATGTGTCAAAATTATAATAAACACAAACCATAAAAATATCAAATTATCACAGTTATTACAAGCTCACGAATCAATGTGTCAACGGTTGTCATATTCATCCTTCAACCATACAAGCCTACTTTTGTCAGTCTGAAGTGCCAAAATATTTCGGCTTTCTCCTTGTTACTAAGGAGTCTATAGCCAAATACATGAAGAACACTGTGTCTATCCAAACCCTCCATCCTCTCCAAAAGCTCGATTGCTTGACCTATAAAGCTAAACTTTGTTTTACTTCGTCTATCAGTGATCACATCATACATAGACCCAGGGTTGTCGATGTACACAACACTTCCGCTCCTCCTTCCCGCCCGTGATCATATGCTCCTTTCCACAAGAGAGCTATTTTCTCCTGCCCAAAATCATGATTTCTAGATGGATTTTTAGATGGGAAGGAGGCCTTAAGTGAGGCATCCAAACCCCTTCCCAAATATAGTAGGACCCACGTCTGGAAGGCCTTCTAGGCCCTAAGAAAGGGCGCCAAACGTGACCTAAGGTCCAAAAAACAGGATTGACTGCAGGATGCACCAGATTGTACTCTTCTCTGCAACAGGATAACTCTTGTATTTGCTACTGACCTATGCTGATTCTACTCTTTATGATACTTGTGTTCACAGCAACCTTTGAAAATCATGTTTTTTATGAGTGTAATTTGTTGGTTGTGACTTTGATATTTTCTCCTTTTTTTTCTTTTTCTTCTGAATGTTGACTAAATCTTTTAGAGAGACTGGACCAAGATATAAGTGGGATTCCTTCTACCCCGTGCAATCATTCTTTTCATTGCTCATGCATTTCCAAATGGCCAGATTCTTCTTGCCCGGTACGTATATATATTCATGTAATTGCTCCGTCAACCTTATCAGCTTTTGACATTTCATAACGTACCAGTAAAATTTATGGTTTCAAGAACATGCCATTCTTGAGTATGTTTGTTGACAGTTGTCCAACGGGTCAATTTCTTACTGGGAATTTTTATAGAATTATCATCTCATTTTCAATTAAGATCATGATGTTACCTTTTAAAGTGAGGATATTAACTTCTGTTTCAATGGGTTTGAAAGATGATGATTAATAAAGTGTTTACACATCTATTCAAACATTTTTTTATACTAGTTTTGTTCTACATCATGGTTGTGTCTAACTTTCAGCTGATATAGGAAATTGGAAAGTTCTCAAATTGTAGTAGGCACCATGGATATGATAAGAATTCTTTTTTGCTTTACTTGTAAGTTTGGTTTCTTGAATCAATCTACAACAATATCATTTCCAGAAAAAATGTAATAGTTGTGAGGATTGTTGTCCAATGCTGTACCATAGGGTCCTCAGCAGTACTGATTATCAGAATCTAATTTCAGAAAAAGGCCAAGTTGGTATAGTGTTGTGGAACACATACTTCTCATTTGAGATGGTGAATATCATCCTGTGAGGTAGTTCTTGAAGTGCCCAAGTTTTCTGTTGGTGTTGCATCTAATTCCTGGCAACAGTTAACAAACTATCCTCCTCAACAGTTCATGTTTAAATTGTTTTGGATCGTATTCTTTTGCAAGATATGTTGCAGAGTATCTAGGTTACTATGTCAGGAATAAAAAATACAATACTATTCCTCAGTCAAATGATTTGTACTGTAGTTAGTGATTTGTTTGTGTATGATTGCTTTTAGCATGTATGGTTGGTCCTTTTTCTTCAATTTTCCCCTCCTGCACAATTAGTTTTACTGTGCGTGGTTTATCCCAGAGTTACCGGAAACGCCGAGCCAAGTGGGGAAGTGCGCTTCCCCGAACACAATTTTTTTGGGAAGCGCACTTCCCCCCTTTTTTTCATTTTTTTGTATTTGTATTTTTATTTTATTTTCTCTTTTTTCGCTTCCCCCTTGCTTCCTAGGTCATTTCTGGTTTGCTTCCTAGGTTGCTTCCGAGACGATTCTTGATTCGCTTCTAAGTCGTCCCACGCTTCCCGCTTCCTAAAATTTTGAAAGTGCCTCGCTTCCCGTATCGCTTCCCACTCCCGCTTCCTCGATTGGCAACCATGGTTTATCCTCTTTTCTTGTAAGTGTTTGTTGTGACAAAGTTCTGCATATTGGAAACTTTGCTATGTTCATTGCATTCACTGGATCTCTTAACATGACATTTCTTCTGTCTATTTTATCACTCAATGATGCAGCTAGTGACACAGGGACATGTCACCCTTGGAAGAAACCTCCATAAAAGGGCATTTGGCATCTAATGTTTCCCCTTTAGTCTTTATGTGTCCTGGGAATTGGTGTGACCTTTTCTAACCCTTGTGTATCCTACTCCTATTCTGAATGTTCTATTGAATTTTTTCACTTTGCCACCTTTTTTCAATTTAAATCTGGATCTGATGGTGCCTTGAATCTGTGCCTGTTTGTGTTATTAGAACACAGAAACTGAAATATATTGTCAGTAGGGCCATCAATAACTAGTATATAAATGAATGACACTTAATCCTTCTTATATTTATGTACCTATTTATGTTGTTAATAATTGGTCATAAACTGGAATCATAGACATGTATTAAGTTAAGATTTTCATTCCTGTAACTTAGTGAATATGGATTTTTTCTGTATGCTATTATTTAATATGATATTAAAAGAATTGGTTTAGTGGTGTTTAGTAATTTAATATACTGCAACAATCACAAAGTCTTATCGAAAAAAAGGAAAAACAGTGACAAAGATGTCCAATAGCACATATTGAATGCAAAAGCATCTTGTCATGTAATGTAGTAGTCTGAGTGGACTATTAGGAAAGTTTTGAATTGTTTTGATTGTGATTTTGGATGCCGCTATTGCAAAATAATTTCTTCTGAGGAAAACAATTTTTTATCCAGCTTGTGATTCTTATATTATATCTTTGAAGTTTTTTTCTGGCTTGGCTTTTAGAAATTGTTGTCCAGCTTATGATGCTTATGTTATGTCTTTAAATTTTATTCTCTGTTAGAAGCCAAGTCAGTTTAGAAATAAACTGGAAAAACAAAGGCAATATATTCTAGATAGTGATTCGATGTTTGACACCTAAGATTTCAACTTGCAAAGAAAGTGCTCATAATTAGGTGGCTCAGAAGTTGATTTTGTTGTCTTTTCAGGTCTGCCGTTTTTGTCAACTAGAGACTGAAAGGCCTACATGTTCTGTTTGTGAAACATCAGAGAATCTATGGATTTGTGTCATATGTGGTTTTGTTGGCTGTGGAAGGTAGGGACAATGCTTTATTGCAGTTCTCTGGCGTAATTAAATGTCAGTCTTTTGATTTTCTCGTGTTAACTTCTTGATTTTTGTTGCCATTTTCTTTCAGGTATAAAGAAGGTCATGCTATTAGGCACTGGAAGGACACTCGCCACAGCTACTCACTTGATTTGGAGAATCAACGTGTTTGGGATTATGTTGGTGACAACTATGTTCATCGACTCATTCAGTCAAAAAGTGATGGAAAGTTGGTTCAGTTGAATTCCTCCTGTGGAGCTATTAATGATGATTGTGAAAGTTGTGCATGCGGTGAAGATTCTGGCATTAGCGGAGCTCTGTTTATCAGTAAAGTTGAAGGGGTAATCATGTCCTTTTGTTGTTCAAAGCTTAAATTACCTTGTTCTTAAATGTTTCCATTGTATTTTAATTTCATATGATATTATTTACTGCTTTATGGATAATTTCCCTCCTTATTGACCTTCATTCTCACCAACTGCAGATTGTGGATGAGTACAACCGCCTATTGGCAAATCAACTTGAGAATCAAAGACAAGTATGGTAGCCTTTTGGTTATCTGGATGATGTGCATGTCTTGTATATTATTGACTTTTATTCTTTTGTTGTATTTGTTATGGCCATATATTAGCTTAGTAATTTGTATTTGTTGTTAAATGTTAAGGAAATATTCTCTGGTGACTTTAGGTGTTCAAGAGGCTACACATTAATTTGCTGTAATCATATACGTATTGATAACATGAATGAAGGGGTTAAGTCTATCTCAACATCAGCATCATCAAACTTAACATGGAGGGACTGACTGCACGGTTTGTGGTTTCTATGATCGATATGCTGGATGATTTTCATGGTGTGTGTGTGTTGTTAAATTATGTATATATATATACATACATATACTTATATATATACATACATATATATACAAGTATATATATATATATATATATATATATATATATATATATATATATATATATATATATATATATATATATATATATATTTCTTTTTTTGTTTTCTTATTCTCCAAATACCCAATAGGGGTATTTTGGTAAATCCCCATGTAAACTCTCCCCTTTCCTTTTTCTCTCCCTTTTTTTCTTTTTGTAAGACCACAAGGGGCCCCACCCTTCTTGTCGTTGGGGCCCCAACGGTCATATTTATGACCGTTGGGGCTCCCAACGACTAGATGGGAGCTCCCTTGTGGTCCCTTCTTCTTGGCTTCCTTCTCTATAAATAGAGGAGGCTTTCCCTTGTATGAGCATTGGGTTTTTTACCCTCTTCTTTCTTTCTTCAATAATATCCAACTTATGACTTTAAGTCATTTTTCCTTTTGTGGGTTTTGTGTATACACTTTTAGTGTTTGTGTTCTTGGCTCTTGTGATCACTCTTAAGGAGTGGTTTGCTTTATTGGTGCTTCCGCCCCTCTTCATTCCATGGTATCAGAGCAAGGTTGGTGATCAAGCTTCTCTTTTTTTGTTATCTTGGGACGTGTGCCTTGATAGAAATCATGGGTTCCTTTCTTCATCTACAAGCAACAACACAGCATGGGGAGAGAGAACGTGGCTACAACAAAAATCCCTAATCAGGGTATTTAGTTTTGCTTCTCTGATTAAATACACACAGATACAATAGCTAGGGTACGAAAATACCCATTACATGTTATGATAAAATTACAATATGCCATTAATGAAACACTAATGAGCATGTGTTTAAAATGAAAGGAATTGGGTCTGGATCTTGAGATCCAGACCTTATACTGAATGACAGTATCTTTTCACCCACCCTCAAGTTGTACATGGTTTTGGACCATGAACAACTTGCCTTTTAACATCCAAAATCTGTCCTTGATAAATCCTTTTGTAAACAAGTCAGCAACTTGATCAGCAGTTCGCACGTATTCTGGTTCAATTTCCTTCTCTTCAACCTTTTGTCTTACAAAATGTTGATCAATTTCAATATGTTTGGCACGACTGTGGTAGATAGGATTGAATGAGCTGTTGATAGCACTTTGATTGTCACACAAGAGAATACTTTTAGAAATCGATTCTCCTACTTCTGTCAACAGGTGTCTGATCCATGTTACTTCGGCTGTAGCAGTTGCCATTGATCTATATTCAGCTTCTGTGCTCGACCTGGCTATGGCTTTTTGTTTTCTACTGCTCCAGGAGACAAGATTTAGCCCAATGAAAACGCAGTATCCTGAGACAGACCTATGTTCATCTGGATCTCCTGCTCAATCTGCATCTGTGTAAGTAAGGAGTTCATGCATGTGATGACCAGACATACTCTTTCTGTACAGAAGACCATCTCCAATAGTATCCTTCAAATATCGAAGAATGCATTTAACGGCTTCCATATGCTTAATATGTGGTTCATGCATGAACTGAGATACCTGATTGACAGAATAGACAATGTCCGACCGAGTGAAGGTAAGATATTGAAGCATTCCTACTATCCTGCGATATCCTGTAGGATCCTCATACAAATCTCCATCTTGGCAGCTGAGTTTCTGATGAAGTACACTGGGTGTGCTGAGGGGCTTGCAATCTGTCATACCTGCCTTGCTAATATTATCAATGGTATACTTATGTTGAGTAAGTGTCATGCCTTCAGGAGTCCTGTCAATTTCTACTCCAAGAAAGTATCACAGTTTACCAAGATCTCAATATGTTCATTAGAGTTACCTGTAATGATAATGTCATCAACATATATCAATAACATGGTAACTATATCTTTGCATTTGAATATGAAAAGAGAATGGTCAAGAAGAGACCGACTAAACCCATATTTTTCTACTTCAAGAGAGAAACTGTTAAACCAAGATCGAGATGCCTGCTTCAGACCATATATAGCTCTCTTTAACCTGCACACGTATTCTTTAGAGTTCCCTTCTGCATACCGAGTGGGCTGCTCCATGTATACTTCTTCCTTCAGAGTTCAATGTAGAAACACATTCTTCACATCTAATTGGTTGAGAGTCCACTGGTGCTCAACAGCCAATGATAGTATGATGCAGATAGTTCCCATTTTCACAACTGGACTAAAGGTCTCATCATAGTCTTGTCCTTGCTCTTGTGTGAATCCTTTGGCAACCAGCCTTGCCTTATATCGCTCGATAGTACCATCTGGCTTATACTTTATCTTATAGACCCATTTTGACCCAACCACTTTCCGATTATGTGGTCTGGGAACAATATCCCAAGTGCCACACTCATGAAGAGCCTCCATTTCGTCGTTCATAGCTTCAATCCATCTCTTAGAATTTATTGCTTGATAAAATGCTGTTGGTTGATCTTCCTTGCCCAAAGAGGTTAAGAAAAGTTGAAAATTCATCGTGAAGTTCTCATAACTGACCCACCTATCAATAGGATGCCGAGGTCGGGTAGACCTTCTGTGAGCAGGTGATTGAGTGGAAACATAAGGAGAATTATGCTCCTGATTAAAGCTGGGAGGTATCTCCTTCTCACGTCGAGAGTAAACAATGCCTTTATACCTTTCGGGGGCCAATAATGATTCAGACGTTACACTTTCTTGAGTTCTTTGCGCAACAGTAGATACGTTTCCCTCGTCTCTTTGATTACATTCAGAAGAACATACATTATCAATACTAGAAAAGAGATCTGAGTTCAACCAAGGGTGATAAACTTCAATTTCAGGAGGAGTGCTAGCATTATGACCAAAATTTGATTAGTCAAACACAACATTTCTGGATATTTTGATGCGCTTGCTCACAGGATCATAGCATCTGTAGCCTTTGTAATCATCATCATACCCCACAAATCTGCACTTTAAGGCCTTATCCTGAAACTTGTGCCACATTGAACTGTCAACATGAACATAACATACACACCCGAATACATGCAAATCGTGATAATTTGGATGCACACCATGCAAAGAGAAATAGGGTGATTTGTTCTCTAAGATGTTCATAGGCAATCGATTTATGACATAGACCGCTGTGTGAAAAGCCTCTGCCCAGAAGGTAACTGGAAGGTTACTATAATGCATCATGCTCATTGCACTCTCGACAATATGGCGATGCTTTCGTTCAGCAATCCCATTCTGTTGAGGTGTATGAGGGCAAGACACCTGTCTACTTATTCCATTTGTCTGGAGGAAATTTATAGTCATTTGAAGAGAATTCACCCCCTCCATCACATTGGAAACAAATAATATTCTGAGAGAATTGGTTTTGAACAAAAGAATGAAAATTCTGAAATAACTTGAAGGTTTCAGATTTACTTTTAATAAAGAAGATCCATGTATATCAAGAATAGCTGTCAACAAATATGAGATAATATCTAGTGCCAGACATGGAAGGAACTGGAGCCGGGCCCCAAACATCAGAACATATAATTTCAAATGGTTTTGAAGCTCTTTTATTAATGAAATGAAAATGAAGAACATGACTCTTACACTGAAGACAACTAGAACACTTTTTATTATCGACACTTAAGTCTAGACTTGACTTGGGAATAAGACTACTTGAAACAAGCTTATCAATAAAGCGACTACTACAATGACCCAAACGACCATGCCAAAGATTCGACTCAATACATTTAGAAAGATTAAAAACACTCTCAGGAGAAACTGAAAATGATGATGTGAGCTTCAAGATGGAATCAACAGGTTGAACACGAGAGGAAGGATTCTCTTGAAACACGTACATATTTCCTTGACGTTTTCCTTCAACGAACGTTTCCCTCGTTTGAAGGTCCTTAACACAAACAGAAAAAGGAGTAAACTCAACTGAAGCATTAATGTCATCTACAAGTTTAGAGACAAAAACAATATTTTTCTTGATATTAGGAGCATGAATGACATTTGAAAGAGCAAGAGAATAGTTGGACATTGGGATTACAAAATTTTCAATGTGCGAAATATGGTGGTGAGTGTAAAACCCGAAAATTTTTATTATAAAATATGCCAAATTATGCAATTTGGGCCTAGATCCACATTACGGATCTAGGACCCATAAAGGGGGTAATTAGGATTAATTGTTTTAAACCTCGATTAAATAATAATAAAAACAATAAATAAATAAAATTTTAAGTTTTTAAAAAAAAATTTAATCCGAGGATCCACAGTTGGATCCAACTTGTGGATCCATTTTGACTTGGGACCGGGTTGCGGGTCTCGGGTTCGGACCCGAGCCCCACCCCATATCTCCGCCCTGTTAAATGAAAAGGGCAACCCGATAAAGCCCTAGCAGAAACAGAAAGGGGGCGCAGGGGGGTTACGCAGAGCGTAACGACCCCGCGCCCATCTCGGCAAAGGAGGAGGGGGCCGATAAAAGGGGGGGAGTGGAGAGGGGGTCTCGCCCTCTTCACTCAGCCTCGTCTCCCTCATCTCTCTCTCTCTCTCTCGCCTCTCCCTCTCCCTCTCGTTTTCGTGCGCTCCGGAAAAGAGGTGGTCGCCGGCGAACTTCGACCACCAACAACCACGACAACAGCCGTGAGTGGAGCTTTGGCCACCAGCCACCACCGAAGGCCACGACAGCAGTGAGGAGCGTCAGCCGCGGCCCTGCTTTCGCGATTGCCGCCGTTGATCGCCGGAGAAATCTTCAAAAAGGTACGGGTCTTCTTGGAAACAGGGTGAGGGATCGAATAGGGATTCGATTCCGTGCGTGTGGTTTCGAGGGGAGAAAATCTCGGGGGTTTTTGAGTAGTAACGACACCCGATTTGGGGATTTAGCTGACAACCCCATTTCGGAACCCTAATTATGGTTGGGGTTTCTGTGCCTAACTCTAAAACGAAAACACATCCAACCCAATTTGATTTGGGGATTTTCAATCGGATTTGGGGGATTCGGCTGCCATGATCAAAATAAAATAAAATTGATTTTTGGGGGGTTTCGATCTTGGAACCGATAACCCGAATCTAGGTTGTTCTAAATACTGTTTAGGTATACAACTTAGGGCATGGGGTTTCGTTATCATTGAATGTGCATAGGGAGAGTCATGTATAACCTGACTTGGGTAGGTTACACGATGTGCATTATGTGCATCATATAAATCGTTATGAAGTTTCTTTTAGACAAATTTTTATGCTATTGGATTAAAAAGTTCATATGTCTTTAGGAGGTAGAACAGCCTGCGCAATTTGGTTCTGTTATTAGTGATTAATGAATTGTTGGTTTTATGGAAATGTTCATATTAAGCCCTGTACATTGATGTGGTAGGTTGCTGAATATCATTCCTTCATATTTTGATAAGTATGATAATATACTGCTATACTTGCTGCTGAATACTCAAATTTGAAATCATAACACCCAGACTTATGAAAGGCTGCATGATATAACTGAAATTGAGTATTAGAATGAGAATCTAAAACTGAATGTTGGAATGCCATTACACAGCTCAACGTGTGTTCGGTTTAAGACTTAAAACTGTGTATATGGGCCTGCGTATTTTGCCTCGTATTCTAGTACTGAAATTTCACTGGACTGATAGTTAGTCTGTGACCTGTCAGAATGGAGTTTTCACTTGAGTTGAGCTGGAAATCATATTGTTCTTTCACACTCTTGCTTCCTTTATTCTTTTTACCTGTGCTGGATTATTACTAAACTAATGTCTTCATGGCATAGTTATACCAGAAAGGAATCTGTAACCTGTTTCATGTGAAGAATGATTTGTTTTGCTCTTGCTGTTTTCATTTGGGGTTATCAAGCCTCAGAAATCTATTTCAAATTTTGTCTTGCAATGTCATACTGTGATATGCCAAATAGGAGGACAGAATTATTAGGTACGCATAGCCGACCTCCACCCTTTTGTACAGTTCCCCATTCACATTCGGTAAACTGGGCATAATTGTTATCATTAGAGCATGGGTTCATTAGTATTTTTCTGTTAGGCGATCTATTGACATTAAATGAATAAAATGAAGCATGACTAACTAGTTATACTTGTTAGTAATCATTAATGGGTCAGTTGAATATCCTGGTTTATGTTAAACTTTGGTTTAGGCATGTTGTGTTCTATGAACATGATTGAGTTTCATCAGTCTGTGTTCTGAAAGTTTATGTTGAATTGAGTTTTGGTTTGAGAATGTGCAATTTGATGAATTGAAGTAAATTGAGTTGTCTGAAGTAGCTCATGCTGGTTCTTGAGTGGGGTTAAGCTCAAAGTTTGTAAGATGTAGTGTGAGATCATTGCAACATAACCTGAAAATTTTCAGTTGTGTATAATAGTGCTCATGTTACACTGTTTAGGGAGGATGGACACATAAAACTGAAATTTTATATGTAATGTATCTTGCTTTGTTGTCTCTAGCTAAACATTATATTTTTATCTGGAGTTCATGTGTTATTTAAAGGCGTGTGTATTTGGATTGTATGGAAACACTTGCCGTGGAGGTTTATGCTGTTATGATTATGGTACGCATGAGTGTGAGCATGATTCAATCTTTAGTAATTCTTCTTGAATATGTACGCTTGATTATTGTGTGAAATGGTACATGTACACTCACACACTCAAAAGAAAACATGGATTTGATTAATGCCCATATGGGATGTAGGTAACACACACATATTGAAAATGCATATGAATGAATTATGACATGCATATGTTTGGGTTTATATTTGCATGAATATATATGCTTTTGGCATTTTGGCTTAGTGTTATAAAGGAAACACTGTTTTGGTTTTGTGATGTGATGCGTCGATGGCCTATTGGACCATCATCGTCCTGGAGAGCCGTGGGTTTGGTTTTCTTTCACATATGTTTCTAAATGCATCACTTGAACCACATAAGATGGTTTGGCACATTACTACACTGTTCTAGTGGTTGATACGGGCTGGAGTCCCGAATGGGTCCCCGCAAGGGAGGATGCGGGTTTTTCACTTTACTTTTGCATATTGTGTTGCAAACTTAAAGAATGGAATTAAATAAAAATATAATGAATAAGAACAGTGTAATATACCTTCTGGGATATCTCATCTGGAGTATGAGAATCTTAGTTATCCGGTCTTGGGGAGACTGTGAGGATACAAAAACTCCGTGTACGTTGTTGCCCCTGAACCCGATATTGAGGTTCTTCTCCTGGCCACGGTTTTAGGGAGAGCCCGTCACTTTACCCGGGAGTGGTGTGTTAGTCACAACTGTGAGTTTATGGTACCAAGGAAGTGACACTTGTGGGCGTGGGGTGTACCTTGTGTCCTCGACATTAGATGTGGAGGTCTAATGTTCCGATGGATGGTGCTGCTTCCTGATATCGGTCGAGGGCTAAGTGGGAACCCAGTAATAAAATACAAATTGTGTGTTAAGCTACCCTGGGAACCTACTTGACCTCGGGGTTTGTACCCGTTTGGTGTATCCGCGGGCCACGATAATTAAAAAGAGGAACTTAAAGATATGTGCATTTAATAGGGCATGCATATGGAAAGATGAAACTTAAATGAAAGATAACAGAAGAAATCATGCATTGCACATAATCATGCATTTTTCTGTTATGCATTAGATCATGCATGTTTGAATCACTCTTGATATCATGACATGATTTGGTATTAGCATATGATTTACTTCTTGAAATCATGCTGCAAGGTTTAATTATTTAGTTCCTGATATATGTACTGTTTTACTATTCTTGACTGGTGAGCACATGCAACTGTTGGTGGTTATAGATATTTGAATGTTGCAAACTTATATCTGCACTCACTCAAATCACTGCATAAAATCTTATCCATGTTCTTTCTCTCACTTGGTTTCTTTAGAAGTAGCTGTGCTCAGAATTTCAGTTCTGACACCCTACTTTGTTGGTTTTTTTCACAGGAAATGGTGAACAGTGAAGTTGGACATGCATCTGGGGATGGATGAGTTATACTTGGGCTTATCAGCTTCAGTAGAGGATATAGTGGCTCTTTCTTTTGTCTTTTCGTTCTTTTAATTTCTGCAATTGTTACTTTACTTTCAGTTGAAGAAAACCTTGTCTTTAAAATTTCTTACTCATTAATAAAAGAGTTTTAGTTGATTGATATGGATGATAATTGCAACTTCGTTTGTGGTGAATGGGCTATCGAATGGAAAGTGGAACTGTGAGGACTCGAGATCTCTGGGAAGGTTTCCGCAACTCTTAGAAAAAAAAATTATTCCGCATTTTTAAAGGGTATGGATTGGGGTCGTTACAGTGAGACCCATCTCCAGTGACTATACTATTTCTACCAACATAAGGAACAAGATTTAGGAGCTTACCAGCATCACCAGTGACATGAGTGGCTGCACCCGAATCAACATACCAAGTACCTTGATTATTCTGTTTGATATTAAATTCAGCCAAGGCAGATAATAGCAACTCTTTGACTTCTCCACTATTCTTTAATGTATCTGTTCCCTTTCTTGTCTCCAATTGTTTTCCTCTATTTTGCGGGTTAAACCAGCAATTTGCCTTTATGTGTCCCTTTTTGTTGCAGAGAAAGCAGGTAGGTATTGTCCTTTGCCTTTGCCCATTGGGAGGAACATTGGGTGTAGGCAGTATTCCACGACTTCCTTGTCCATTTCTTTCTCGACCCCCTTTGTCTCGAAAATCATACCTACCACGTCCTCGCCCATAGGCAACTCCTGTGGCAAGAACATTGTGTGCTCCAACATGTGCATGAGTATCTTCAGAAAATCCTTTCAACGTCATCTCATACTGTAAAAGCTTGGCACGAAGATCTTCAAATGTAGGTAAATCTGGCAAACACAATAAGGAAGTAACCATCATATGATAGTCCGACCCCAACCCACTCAAAGTTTGTTGCACCATATCTTTGTCACTAACAGGGCATTCCACAATGGCCAATTGATCTGTAATAGTCTTCATTTTGTTCAAATACTCCATAATAGTCATGGAGTCCTTCCTTAGCATTTGAAACTCTTTCTTTAAAAATAATACTCTGGCCTGAGAAACTTGAGAATATGTCTGAACCAGTCGATGCCATAATTGCATTGCTGAGCAGTCATCTGGAATTGCCACAAGCACTTCCTGTGACAATGTAGAAATGATATAGGCAACCAACGCCTGATCTCGCTTCATCCAGGATACATACTCAGGATTTCTAACATAGGTAATAGAAAGATCTCCCTCACCATTCTTTTCTTCTTGTGGTATGAATTCTGGAGGAACAGGAACAGAACCATACAGATGTCCAGAAAGGTCCTGACTTCTTATGAATGGTATGATTTGTCTCTTCCAAGTTAGGAAATCTGAATTGTTCAGTTTCTCAGACACGAGTTGGCTGAGAAAATTTGAGGAAAGACCAGACTGAGAATGAGGGAATGAGTCCATATTCTTTTGAAGCAAAAAACAAGAAGGAATAAGATCCAACCAAGAAAAAGAATAAGAAATAAGAAATAAGAAATGGCCTTACGACAAAGACCCAACCACAATTGAATTCTTGTATAGTTCAGAACATAAATTTTAATATCAGAGAAGTCTAAAGACCAGACTATTTTTTTTAGCTGATGAACACGAGACAAAAACGGGACTCTGCAGTAAAGAATCTGTTCTGAATAAAATTCAATCAATAGTAGGTATGTTATTTTGAAAATAACGTGTTTTCTTTTTAGAATAATGAGAAAAGAGGCAAAACATAGATGAAAATGAATTCGAAGATGAACAAGACAGATCTGGGCGTGCAGATCTCAATCTGATTTGACGTAGATATGACAGAAGAACAACAGGGAATGAAAGGAGGAGGAAATATGCCAACGTGACCAAATTTCAGTTTTGGATTTTGGAAATAAGAGAAACACGTTGGCTTAAATAAAAAAAAGGGAATCAAAGGGAGGTACTTGAAGAAGACAATAAGCAGATTAATGATGTATTTCAAAAGAGCAAAAAAGAAAGAGGAGAGTACGAAGAAGAGATTTCAGTCCAGACTGCAGATTTGAATACAAGAGAAATCGATAGGAAAAATCAGGAAACAGGTACCTTAGAAGGAGACAAATCAATCATAGAAGGAACCGATCTTCAATATTGAACCTGCTGCTCTGATACCATGATAGAAATCATGGGTTCCTTTCTTCATCTACAAGCAACAACACAACATGGGGAGAGAGAACGTGGCTGCAGCAAAAATCCCTAATCAGGGTATTTAGTTTTGCTTCTCTGATTAAATACACACAGATACAATAGCTAGGGTACGAAAATACCCATTACATGTTATGATAAAATTACAGCATGCCATTAATGAAACACTAATGAGCATGTGTTTAAAATGAAAGGAATTGGGTCTGGATCTTGAGATCCAGACCTTATACTGAATGACAGTATCTTTTCACCTCTCAAGCTTTTGAAGAAAGGAAGACTTTTCGGTACCTATGGAACGCGATTCTAAAGTTTAGCTTTCTTTTAAGCTCAATGGATCCATTTACCTTATGTGGGCCTCCGCTATGAAAAATCATCTAAGAGGTAAGAAACTTTGGGGTTTTGTTATGGGAACTACTCCCGAACCCTCTCTTGTTCTCACTAAAATTGAAAATGGGGTTGAAAAAACTTTAGATGGCGATGAGCGCATTAAAGCTATCGATGACCGTCAATCCAAAGTTGAGGATTGGGAAAATAACCATGCCAAAATCTTGGCATGGTTTATGAACAATGTGGACCTCAAAAATTGTGCCAACATTGCTAAATTTAGAAAAGCCAATGAGGCATGGTTCTTTTTTAAGGGTATGTATACCAAAAAAGATCTTGCTAGACAATTTTTTTGTCAAGAAAAAATCCGTTCCTCTAGACAAGCGGATATGAGTGTCCGTGACTACTTTAGCTCTTTAACCCCTCTTTGGGATGGGCTTGTTCTTCTTGAGCCCAAATGGGTGGCTCCGGAAGATATTGAGTTGAGAAGGGAACAAATTGAAAATGAGCATTTTTTTCAATTTCTCCATGGTCTTCGACCGGAATTTGAACAAGTTAGGGCATCCATTCTCCATAGATGTAAAGCCTTACCCATTGAGGACGCCCTTGTCGAAGTATGACAAGAAGAAACTTGACTTGGCCTAAGTATTAAGAGTGATGAAGTTTTGGCCGTTACTAGGCCCAGATCAGATGTAAAAGCATATAGACCTCCCCACTTTAACAAAAATAATGGATCTAGAAAGGGAGTGATTTGTCACTATTGTAATGAACCGAGACACATTAGACCGGTTTGCCCAAAGCTTAAGGGAAAAGTGGTTGCGGTTGGAGAAAATTCTCCAAAGAAGGAAGAAGAAAGTGCCTAAGAGGGAGATATCAAAGAAACTCTTAATCATATCTCCGAAGTTCTCCAACATCTTCTCAAGACTTCTTCATCTTCAACATCCGGAGCCGCCATCGCCTATTCTTCATCACCTCCAGGTATGTGAATACTAGACTCTGGTGCTTCTTTTCATATGACATCTCATAAAAACTCTCTTTCTAATGTTTTTTCCGAACCCATATCTTCTTATGTTTCAACGACCAATGGGACATTTTTAAAAATTGAAAGTATTGGAACACTTGATTTTAAAACTTCTCAAAACTTTTTCGTTCCTAAAGTGAGAGTCGTTCCAAAAATTAATCTAAATCTTTTTTCCGTTTCCTAAATCACCGATCATGGATGCCAAGTCTCTTTCTCACCTAAAGATTGCACCGTGCAGGATCTCCAGTCAGGGAAGCTGATTGGGCAAGGCCATAGAAGGGGTGATCTTTATTTTATGGACTTTTTGACTCTTCCACCAAAGTCATTTTGCAATCTTATAAAGGACAAAAGTATTGGAATTTGGCATGAGAGACTTGGTCATCCAAATTTTGTAAAGATGTCTCTTTTTCCTTTTTTGAACAATACTTGTAAAGACAAACACATGACTTGTAAAGATTGCATTTTTGGGAAATCTAAAGCTATTCCATTCCCTCAAAGAAATTATTTCACCACTCGACCTTTTGAACTTATTCATTCCGATGTATGGGGACCTTCCCCTATTTTATCCAAAGAAGGATTTTCGTACTATGTGGTCTTTATTGATGACTTCACTCGATTTACATGGATTTACTTCTTAAGTCACAAATCCGAAGTTTTCTCCTTCTTTAAAGAATTCCATGCAATGGTTAAAAATCAATTTTTAGGAAATCTATCAATTCTTAGATCCGATTTGGGAGGCGAATACATGTCCAATGAATTTCAAATCTATTTGAAAGAAAATGGAATTTACCATCAACGTTCTTGTCCAAACACTTCGCAACAAAATGGTCTTGCGGAAAGAAAGCATAGACACATAATAGAAACCACAAGAACTTTATTAATTTCAAAAAATATTCCAAAATCCTTTTGGGCCGAAGCGGTTCTAACCTCAACATATCTTATCAATAGAACCCCTTCATCTTCTTTGAAAAATCTTTCTCTATTCGAAAAACTTTACAATATGTCTCCCGATTATAAAAGACTAAGAATTTTTGGATGTAAATGCTTTGTTCTAACTCACAAAAATGATAAACTTTCTTCTAGGGCAATTGAATGTATTTTCTTAGGATATGGCGAAAAACAAAAAAGTTATCGATGTTTTGACATATTCAAAAACAAACTTTATATCTCAAAAGATGTCATATTCTTAGAAGAAGAAAATGGTTTTTTACATAAACCAAATGAAAATATTGATTATTCTTTTTTATTTGACTAGTTACCTCAAGAAAACGTCATAGATGGTCATGTTGAATCTAGTGAATCTCTCATAGAAGATCATGTTGAACCTCCAAATGATGACCAAAGTTTAGAAGAAAATGTACCAAGACAAACACAAGTCTACTCTAGAAGGAATGAAAGTAATCCACCTTGTGCCCTTGAAAAATTCTCTCAAAATGAGTCGATTGAAGAATCCTCTCAAAGAAGATCAAATCGTATTTCTAAAATACCAAATAGATTTGTATCTTATGATTCTTTTTCTCCAAATTTTCGAGCATGTCTGCTAGCTCTTCACTCATTTCATGAACCATCTCATTATAATGATGCTAAAAAATATGCTCATTGGAATGAAGCAATGGAACTGAAACTTAATGCACTTAAAAGGGCGCAAACTTGGGAAATCATTGATCCACCCAATGGCAAGAAACCCATTGGATGTAGATGGGTTTTTAAAGTAAAAACTAAGAGTGATGGCTCATTAGAAAGATATAAGGCTAGGTTAGTGGCCAAAGGATATGCCCAAGAGTAGGGTAGATTATGATGAAACTTTTTCCCCAGTTGCTCGAATGACTAGTGTTCGAGCTCTTATTGCAATAGCCTCTATTAAAAAATGGTCAATTTTTCAACTTGATGACAAAAATGCTTTTTTAAATGAAAATTTAAATGAAGAAGTTTATATGGAACCACCTCCGGGTATGAATTTAAATGGTAAAATTTTAAAATTAAAAAAGGCCTATATGGACTTAAGCAAGCTCCTAAAGCTTGGTATGACAAGTTTAGTAATGTATTAATCAATTTAGGATTTACTTCTTGCTATACTGACACTGCTCTTTTTGTTAAGAAGGCATGTGATTTCATTGTTATTCTTCTGTTGTATGTTGATGATATGATCATCACTGGGAGTGACAAAAAGGGGGTAAATGATGTGAAGTCTACGTTAAAAGAAACTTTTGATATGTCTGACCTTGAATTCTTGAGATATTTTTTAGGAATTGAAGTAACTTACTCCTCGCGAGGATACATCCTATCTCAAATGAAATTAACAGCAAACATTTGTACCAAGTCAGGAATATCTGATGAAAAGAAAGTTGAGACTTCCGAAGTTATCAATGCAAAACTGAGACTCGAGGATGGTGTTCTTCTTGAGGATCCAACCCCCTATCACCAATTAATTGGATCTCTCACCTATTTATCCATCACCCGTCCAGATATAGCTCATGTGGTTCATGCTGCAAGTCAGTTTCAGCATGCTCCTACTTCAGTTCATATGGCGGCCGTAATGAGAATTGTGCGATACATCATAAATACCATCTCCAAGGGACTCTTCTTATCCTCTTCCTCATCTCTTGAATTAACTGCTTTTACTGATGCTGACTGAGGAGGAAATCCCAATGATCGTATCTCAACTATTGGTCTTTGCATTTTTTTAGGTGAATCTCTCATTTTGTGGAGATGCAAGAAGCAGCAGAATGTCTCACTATCATCCACTGAAGCTGAATATCGGGCCATGGCAATGACAACTAAGGAAATCGTATGGCTCAGAAGTCTCCTTGGTGACATGGGCGTCCTCATTTCCTCTCCCACCAAGCTCTGCTGTGATAACAAAAGTGCGATATACATTGCAAGCAATCATACTTTTCACGAGCGGACAAGCATATCGAAATAGATTGCCATTATGTTCGAGACGAATACCTCAGAGGAACTATCACATTACCATATGTTACTTCAGAATATCAACTGACTGACTTCTTCACCAAAGCGCTCCCAACTCTACGATTTATGTTTCTTCTTAGCAAACTTTCGGTCTTCTCCCCGTAAAGTTTGAGGGGGCATGTTAAATTATGTATATATAAATATATATATATATATATACATATACTTATATATATACATACATATATATATATATATAAGTATATATATACATATATGTATATATATACATATTTCTTTTTTTGTTTTCTTATTCTCCAAATACCCAATAGGGGTATTTTGGTAAATCCCCATGTAAACTCTCCCCTTTCCGTTTTCTCTCTCTTTTTTTCTTTTTATTTTTCTTTTTCTTTTTTTCTTTTGCTTTTTGTAAGACCACAAGGGGCCCCACCCTTCTTGTCGTTGGGGCCCCAACGACTGGATGGGAGCCCCCTTGTGGTCTCTTCTTCTTGGCTTCCTCCTCTATAAATAGAGGAGGCTTTCCCTTGTATGAGCATCGGGTTTTTCACCCTCTTCTTTCTTTCTTCAATAATATCCAACTTATGACTTTAAGTCATTTTTCCTTTTGTGGGTTTTGTGTATACACTTTTAGTGTTTGTGTTCTTGGCTCTTGTGATCACTCTTAAGGAGTGGTTTGCTTTATTGGTGCTTCCGCCCCTCTTCATTACACGTGTGTGCATGTGCATATGTATGGGTGTGTCTGTGTTGTGTGTGCGTGTCTGTTCATGCATTTTTGTAAGCATATTGTGTGCATGTGTGTCGGTTTGGGAAGTGAGGTTGTTTTCCTTTTTCATATTAACAGCTTTTTGTAGAGGATGAAGAGATTTTACTAAAAGCCAGTAAAGAAAAATGAAAGTACATTAGGGTGACAAGATTCATCTCTCGCCCTGACCTTATCATTCTATTCTAAGTTTGCCGTTCAAATAATGCACTCTTATTTTTTAATAAAAAAGAAAAAATAAATACGCTAGCTATCAACTGAGAAACCCTATGAGGGTCGGACTCCTTTTGTTTTCACTTTGAAGTACTTTTTCTGTGGCTTGTTATAGTACTCCTTTTTGACTCATTTAATATAAAGATTGCTATTGTCATATGAAAGATCATTGTTTACTTATTTTTGGTTATTCTATTGTCGTTTTGGTAGTACTATGAGTCTCTACTTGCGGAGGCTAAGGAACAAAGAGATAAGACCATTTCTGAAGCTGTGGAGAAGGCTGTTAATTTAAAATTACAAAAGATGCAACTTGAATATGAAAAATGTGTTGAAGACAAAAAAGTTGCTTCTAGCGTAAGTAATGTTATCTTTCCATGTGTACAAAGGATTGGTTTATTTACTTTTATTAGTGTGAATTTAAGCTTGTGCTTCTTCTAGATCCTTGAGCCCCACTGATTCACATTTTATATCCATTTTCTTCCTTCAGATCAATGAGAACCTCATTAGAGACCAAGAGCTCTGGAAGAAGAAAATTCAGGAAGCTGAGGAAAGGTACATTTCTGCTGATTTTGTTAAGTTGTGCTTAAATTATGTGTACATAGTTGTTGATGTAACTAGAACTGTATTTGAGTAATTCATTGTGATATTCTAGATCGCTGGTAAATGAGCCAAATGAGCTGAGCTTTGTGTTCAAGCTTGCTGACCAATCTATTAAGATGGCTATGGTTTGACTCGTGTTTGCCACAAGCTGCAGATGTTTGACTTTGGGTTGTTTATAACTCATTATATATGATGAACCAAGCTCTGGTTGGCTCATGCTTGTGAAACTTGCAAGCTCAATTCAATCTTGTGAAGCTTGTGAACTTAGTAATTGCTTACAATTCTATTCCTAATTCATAATGGGTAGGAGATTTCAAAATCAGAAGTGCACGAAACCTCTTGCCTCTCATTAGAAAAGGACTTAATTGACACATGCATAAACACCGTTTTGACATTTTGGTACTTAATCACATCATTGGGATCCCAATGAGGAATACTCATTTACTAGGGCGAAAATAGAAGTTGGAAGATTCTCAAGCTACAATACCTTGCTTTTAAACTAACAGGTAAATGGTTTACAAACCAAAGAAACTCCAAATTAAAAACTGTGATTGCACTAGAAGGATCATGAAATGCCTCTTTGGCAGGTTATAGTTCTAAAACAACTCAAAGCAGAACTCACGTTTCAGCTGTTCAAAATCCTATATATGATAGTGCAAAAATGCAAGTTTAACAAGCAGCACTTGAAAATAGAGAACCCACAACAACATTATTACTAAATCAAAGCAAACAGAGAATGACAGAGAGGAGAGAGCTACGTGATAAGGACTTCTTATGGAAGGAGGACATTTCTATTAAAAAGAGTATGGTATGTTTGGTAAGATCAAAACATGGACCATAATTATTTGAAACCTTGGAGGAAAGTACTTTGAACTGTTGCAAACCAGGGAGGGGATATTAGGGCTGGCACCGGTAGTCTCCCAAAGTGAGATTGCCAAGATCGGGAGTGATTGGACCTGATTTGCAAGTAGTTGGAAGTAATCAGGCACTCATAACCCCTTACTAGAGGACCTCATTGCACCAGTGTGCCTCTGTTGGTGCCTTGCCATGAAACAATGGATTTCAGCTAGTTGGTGATGTCCCTCTATTCATCTTCATCTGTTGCACAGGTGTTTCTTTTTTTTTTCTGATATTTTCTTGGGGGGTTGCAATTTGGTTTTGTTTGATTATGGGTCATTGCAATCGGCAATCTATAGCGTTCATTAATTTTGGAGATTAAAGTGAGTGGACAATCCGTTCTGCTTAATGCTGGACTCTCCATCATCAGTCTTTGGAAACTGACTGATGAGCTTGCAAACTCATGATGATTCAATCTGGCTCGCTATAGAAACAGGATTACCTCTCTTGTTCAGACTCACCTGTTGAATGTAACAAGGGCATTAAAGAGTCCCATGTTCTACTTGCCAAGCATTCTCTATGAGCACGGATATGCCTGAGACTAAGAGAACCTGTCAGAATTAAGCCACATGCAGCTCAGTTCAATTGTTAACTTGATTCTTCATAGGGGTATGTGGGAATGTTTCTTTCTCCTGAAGGCATGATTACCTGATTTTCTGAATGGAAAGAATGATGATCTGGCAGCTCTAAACATGAAAGTGCTCTGTTTGATGTTTTAAGTTTTTATTCAGTTTTTGGAGAAAGAAGACCCTAGAAAAGAGGACAAACTGTTGGTAAAGTTGTTTCATAACAAAAGGGGTGGGCTTCTAGTCAAAACCAGACAGTTGGATTTCTGAAAGACAGAAGTATGCAAGGTATTTGCAGCCAATCTGGGTTTTAAAGGTTTGACTGTGACAGACAACCTGGATCAGAAACAGTGGAAGATCTTTATTGTCTTTGATAATTTAAGTCTTTGAAAATTTCCATTAGTTGGGTAACATTATGTAAAGGTCAATCACACTGAAAAAGATCAATACTTCGTGAGAGGGATAGGATACTAGGAAATTTCCCAAGGGAGAAAAATATGGTCATATTTTCTTGCTTAAGCACTTCTAGAAATTTGGCATCGGTTGTTCATATAGGAGTGGGTTCTGATAGGCTGTCAGGAAATGATGCTATATGGTTAGGTATTGCTGTAATTTATTCATCTTATATGCTATTTCTTTTGGTATAGATATACATATAACATTGTACAAGGTAGCAAGTGAATTGGCTCTTGATGGTAATAATATTATTATAATAGGAAATATTAACCCACTAAGAAAAGAAAATGGATGGATTTGTTTTATGCAGCCACCGATTTCCCTCATCCTCTTTCTTCAATTCTATCAAGCACATCATCTTCTTGACTTGGGAAAAGCTTGATTAAATCATTTAGGCTCTATCTGAGTCCAATGGATCGGTTTTATCACAAACATGAAGAAGAGGGAATGAACGTCATGTCTACTAATTTTTAGAAACATGTGAAAGGCTATGTCACATGGGTGCGGGTGCGGGGATTCGACACTTCCAAAAAACCCGGGTGCGGCAGGGGCAAAAATGTAAATATATATATATATATATATATATATATAGTGTATATGTATGAATGTATGGTAGCTGTTAAGGTCCATGTATAATGCCCGTAAAAAAAAAGTGTCAGACTCGTGCACTACACGTGTCGGGGGTTTGGTCCGCTGTGTCAGGCTTGGATCCGGGTCCGAACCGGATCCGAGCGTAACCCGAACCCGGGTTCTCGAAGCCTCGAGAACCTGCGTCTTTTAAAAGACGCAGGTGTCTCGGGCGAGGGGCAAAAACCCTCGCCCCTTCTCTCTCCTCGCCCGTTCTCCTCTCGCTCCTCCCTGCGGCCATCGAGCGTCGGCGACTCGCCGCCGGCCACCTGTTCGCCTCCTCTCTCAGTACGGCAGACCCCCCGACGACGCAAGCACCCCCCTTCCCCATCCCCTGTGTCGCAGGACGTCGGCGATCAAAGTCGACGGCAGCCTCCAAGCTCCGGTGATCCCCCACCTTCGCCGCCTGTGTCCCTCGTCGTTGCCGACCTCCGAGCCTCTTCGCCTCCCCCTCTCTGAGTTTGGCAGACCTCCCGGTGGCCACCTGCGACATCATCGGCGACCTCTTGACTGGCGATCGGCTGCGCCAGAACCCCGATGCCGGGAAAGTCGGCGCCCCTTCCACTGAGCCTCTCTCCCTGTTACATCGGCGGTCTCGTTTCTTCCGGCCATCTGACGTTTACAGCTGTCGGTGACAGCACCGTCGCTGTCCCCTCTCTACTATGGTTGCCGTGGTTCCCGATGATCGCCGCCGTCAGCGAGCAACCCCGACGGCCCCGTTGCTGCGGCCTTTCGAGGTGAAAAACCCTCCCCTCCTTTTCTTCTCCTTTGTGAGGAGTTGGTCGACAGGGGGCTGAGCAACCTGATTTTTTTTTAACATTCCGCAGCCCATTTCATAGGGCAATTTTTAAAAAAAAAAAATCCAAAAAAAATGACCCTTGGTGCGGTCAACGCACCCAGGGTCGGGTTGACCGCACCCGGTGCCGCACCCGCATCCGCGTTGAGTCGCGTCGACGCGGGTGCGGCACCCTGCTAGCCGAATCCCTGTGACATAGGTGAAAGGAGATATTTGACACCCATGCCTGCATTACAGTATGCACTCTATGAAAAGAATAATGACCAAAATATTTCACCCTAATAAATAAGGGAACAGTGACCATGGGAAACAACTAAATATAAAATGAATACTAAAAAGGAAGACTAGAAGATGATAAACTGCTTTGAATGGGCAACAGCGGGGACAAAAACATTCACAAGTTCGAGTCTTCTTCCCCAAGGTGAGACGGAACTAATTAAAACTTGATCTAACTTTTGAAAGTTTGTGACTTGAAAGGTCTGTTTTAGTAAAACTGAATGGACAGAGGCTTTCCTTTTGAAGGAGTCAAATAACTCTAAGCCTCAATTCAGCCTTGTAGGTCAAAAAGCTTTCAGCTTTTAGTGCTATGGTTTAGGAGGCCAAGTGTCTTTCCGGCCTTCATGAATTTATGATTTTCAGCTTTTAATGTGGCTTTGCAGGAATCGCATAATGAGTCTTGCCTTAAGGCTATGTCACACAGACGCGTCATAGCACCTGCCGTACCCATGCCGACACGGGTACGGATACCGGATGCAGCACGAGTACGTGCTGGTCCGGATTGGGTAGATTCTTGACCCAACCTATATATATATATATATATATATATATATTATTACCCAGGAAGGAGGAGGTTAATGAAGAAGAAGAAAAAAAAGAAAGAGGAGAGGGAAGAAGAAGACGAGAGAGAGAGAGAGAGAGAGAGAGAGAGAGAGAGAGAGAGAGAGAGAGAGAGAGAGAGAGAGAGAGAGAGAGCTTTTGTGCCCTCTCAGCCCAAACCCCCACGTATGACCTACCTTTTTAATAAAATAAATTTCATTCCCCCCCTGCCCCTTCTTTTAAAAAATTACAGTCATCCCCTTGCAAACTTTTTTAAATAGAGGGGAGGACTTCTAAAATGAAATTAAATGTTTATATTGTTGAGAAAGACTAAACACCCTACGAGAACTAGATATAACCCCACCCTAACTCCGTCTGTGTATAACTGTTTAGTTATACACTGCCGGTCCCAAGCCCGGATAAAGGAGGAGGGTTGCGGTAGGCCTGTGACAGCTAGCATAAAAACTTAGTCATACCCTATGAATATGAACCAATATGAGAATTTCGTTGGGGCGTTCCCTACTGAGCGACACGCTGTACTCTATAGGCCCGGAGGCAGTGATAAATGGGCAAGGGTTGCTAGGTCGTCGCCCGGAAGCGACGTGTCACACCGGTGCCCGGGTGTGGTATCAAATAGGCAAGGGTTCCCTCACTTTGTTGGACGGGTGGGGGTAAAGAAGTTAGTCCAAGACCATAAAATTAGGTTAGCCACTTGAAAAATAGGGTCTTTAACTGGTAAGTTGGTAGAGTTAGTAGATGTTATGTGTAGAAGAAAGATTGATATTTTATGTCTACAAGAGACCAAATGGGTAGGTGAGAAAGCAAAAGTGATAGAACCTTGGGGATATAAGATTTGGTATACAGGGAATAAATAGGAATATGAATGGAGTAGGGATTGTTCTGAGTCGTGAGTTTATAGATAATGTAGTTGAGGTCCGTAGGAAGGGTGATAGGATTTTACTTATTAAATTAGTATTAGGTACAAATATTATTAATATTATTAGTGTTTATGCACCTCAAGTAGGTTTAGATGATTCCATTAAGCGTCAATTTTGGGAAGATTTAGATGGAGTAGTTCAAGGGATATCTTATGGAGAAAGGCTTTTCATCGGCGGTGACCTTAATGGGCATGTAGGCATTAGTAGGGTTGGATTTGAGAGTATCCATGGAGGTTATGGTATAGGAGAAAGAAACGAAAGTGGAGAAAGGATTTTAGATTTTGGTTTGTCCTATGGTATGATCTTAGCAAACACTTGGTTTAGGAAGAGGGAGTCTCACCTAGTAATATTTAAAAGTGGGGTTAATACGAGCCAGATTGATTTTTTCCTACTTAGAAAGAGAGATAGGGGTTGTTGTATCGATTGTAAGGTTATACCAAGAGAAAGTGTAGTTACACAACATAGAGTCTTAATTTTAGATCATAGAATTAGACAATGTCGCAAAAGGGATAGACATATGATAGATGCTAGAATTAAGTGGTGGGCACTAAAAGTAGCTAAACAATGAATGTTTGTAGAGCAGGTAGTTAAGGAAGTTGATTGGTGTCTCGAGGAGGATTCAGAATCAATGTGGAATAAGATAGCGGGTGGCATGAGAAAGGTGGCTAAGGAGGTATTAGTTGAGTCTAAAGGCGGTGCACCGCTAGGTAAGGATACATCGTGGTGGAACGATGATGTCAAATTAGCTACTAAGGTTAAAAGAGAGTGTTATAGAAATCTAAGTAAGAGTCGTGATAATGAGAATTTGAAGAAGTATATGATAGCAAAGAAGGAAGCTAAAAAAGTAGTTCGAAACTCGAGGGATAAGGTATATAAGGAGGTTTATGATAAGTTGGATACCAAAGAGGGCGAGAAGGATATTTATAGGCTTGCAAAGATGAGAGATAGGAAATCGAGGGATCTGGGTATGGTTAAATGTATCAAAGATGAAACACAAAGGGTTTTAGTCAAAGATGAGGAGATTAAGGAGAGATGGAAAGATTATTTTGATAAGATATTTAATGAAAGGCATGCTCAGGATCTAGGAGACTTGTCCATTCCTTTTCATGAGATGAATCGTGACTTCATGCGCAAGATTCAAAAAAAAAAAATTGCAGAGGCTTTGAAGAAAATGAAATCAAGAAGGGCAGTTGGCCCATATGGTATACCTATCGAGGCTTGGAAATGCTTGGGAGAGAAAGATTTAGAATGATTGACAAATCTTTTTAACAAGATTTGGCGGACAAATAAGATGCCTAATGAGTGGAGGAAGAGTACTTTGGTGCCTCTATATAAGAATAAAGGTGATATACAAGATTGCACAAACTATCGTGGTATAAAACTCATGAGTCATACTATGAAACTTTGGGAGAGGGTGATTGAGTCTAGGTTGAGGAAGGTTGTCATGATATCGGAAAATCAATTTGGTTTTATGCCTGGAAGATCAACTATGAAAGCTATACATCTTCTTAGACAACTTATTGAGAGAAATAGAGAGAGGAACAAAGATTTGCATATGGTTTTTATTGATTTGGAGAAGGCATACAATAGAGTACCTAGGGACGTTCTCTGGTGGACAATGATGAAGAAAGGTGTTTCTCATAAGTACATTAGTATAATTAAAGATATGTATGAAGGAATAGTAACCAATGTCCGCACTTGTGGAGGGGTAACAACCAATTTTCCTATAACGGTTGGGTTACATCAAGGATCTGCTTTAAGCCCTTTCCTATTTGCTATAGTGATGGATGAGCTTACGAGATCAATTCAAGAAAATGTGCCGTGGTGTATGTTGTTTGCTGATGATATTGTTTTGATTGATGAGTCTAGAGCTGGGGTTAATGCTAAGTTAGAATTATGGAGACAGACATTGGAAGCAAGAGGTTTTAAGTTGAGTAAGAGTAAGACAGAATACATGGAGTGTCGGTTTAGTAAGCAACGAAGTAGTGATGGGAGTGTAGTGAAGCTTGGTGAGCAAGAAATACCGGTGGATGATTGTTTCAAATATTTGGGATCTATCATTCAAAAGTATGGAGAAATTGATGGAGATGTAAATCATAGGATAAAGGTTGGGTGGATGAAATCGAAAAGTGCAACTGGAGTGTTGTGCGATCGTAGAATGCCATTGCGGTTGAAGGGAAAGTTTTATAGGACGACTATTAGGCCCACTTTACTATATGGTACGGAATGTTGGGCTGCCAAGAGACATCATATTCAAAAAATGAGTGTAGCTGAGATGCGTATGCTTAGATGGATGTGTGAAAATACAATAAAAGATAAGATTCGGAACGAGGAGATACGTAAGAAGGTAGGCGTTGCACCCATTGAAAATAAGATGAGAGAGAATCGTTTACGGTGGTTTGGACATATTCGGCCAAGGCCTAATGATGCTCCAGTTAGAAGGATGGAGAAATGGGAAAATATATTAGTTAAAAGAGGTCGGGGTAGGCCTAGGAAGACATGGATGGAGGTGATAGGAAAGGATATGAATGCTTTGAACCTCACCGAGGACATGGCATTGGATAAAAATGATTGGAGGAGAAGGATTCATGTGGAAGACCCAAAATGATTTTCTTTTTTGGTTCATATCGCCGACCCCAATTGTTTTGGGATGAAGGCGTAGTTGTTGTTGTTGTAACTCCACCTCTCTTTGCCACCCACCCGCACTTAAGGCAAAAGCAGTTTTTTGCATAGTTCTCCTGCATGAGTACACTAGCATAGAGATTCATGAAGTTTATATTCTAGGGTCTAGCCACCTCTGACCTGCATATTGTCTTGCAATATCACTTTTCTTATTGACTTCGTCCAAGACTGTTAGTGCAGAATGAAGCCAAAACATGCTGTTCTACCTGTTCACTTGTCTCATGCATATTTGTTTGACAAACTTGAACACCCATAAAATGAGGAAAATGCTCAAATACTTTTGCAATTTAAAGTATCAAGAAAGAAGCTGTCAACAGGGCATATTAAATGTAAAAGAGAGACAGACATCATCAATGTTCAATCCTGCAAGTAATATATTGATGCAGTGCACTAGAGGATGATAAAACAATGATTGCTAAGCATGAGATGCATGTTTTAACATACTGATGAGGTTTTTGTTCTTTAACTGTAATGCATATTTTAGCATACTGACCAGCTTTGCTGTCATCCTCAAACTCTCTCTCTCTCTCTCTCTCTCTCTCTCTCTCTCTATATATATATATATATATATAGCTGCATCCCCGTACCCTCAATTTTTGAAATTGCCATGTCGTACCCTCTCTACCTGTACGGCTGTACCCGTACCCATGTGACATAAGGCAAAACCTAGGTCGGTGAAAACCCAGATTTTGGCCTCTGTCATCCAATCGGGCCCTTTCTTTTCCAGCCATATGAAACTTTGGAATTTGGTTTCCCGAATCTTAGCTATTCTTTATTCTTTCTACTATTTGAAAACCTGTAGTCTTTTAAGTTTCCTGAAGTCCTCGCAACCCTTGTCTTGACCTAGGAGGGACTGATAGGCTGTTTGGTGACTAAAAACCTGGTTTTCAGGTTTTTGTTTACAAAAATCCAAAAAAAAAAGATAAAAAATAGCTTGCTATTTCCTGGCCAGCCACTGGCCAGGAAAATGGCCATCCATCCATTACCTTGTTTATAATTGGGTTGGAAATCAGGTTTTTGGGAACAAAGATGGGTTTACACCCAAAACCTTGTTTATAACTGGGTTTTGGGTGTCATCCAAACGGTACCTGAGTTGTTGATTCTCAAACTAATCTTTAAACTATCACTGGCTGTGATAATATTTTTCATGATGAAGTATATTTGGTGAATCAGTCTTGAATAGATAAACTGTGAATGTTGAATAGATAAACTGTGAATGTTCTTCATGATACACAGGTTTTAACAAAACCTGGTTGGAAACCAGGTTTTGGTGTGTTTCCCAAACACACCAATACCTTGGTTTTTGGGCACAAAGATGGGTTTACACCCAAAACCTTGTTTATAACTGGGTTTTGGGTGTCATCCAAATGGTACCTGAGTTGTTGATTCTCAAACTAATCTTTAAACTATCACTGGCTGTGATAATATTTTTCATGATGAAGTATATTTGGTGAATCAATCTTGAATAGATAAACTGTGAATGTTCTTCATGATACGCAGGTTTTAACAAAACGTGGTTGCAAACCAGGTTTTGGTATGTTTCCCAAACACACCAATACCTTGGTTTTTGGGCACAAATCTGGGTTTACACCCAAAACCTTGTTTTTAACTGGGTTTTGGGTGTCATCCAAACGGTACCTGAGTTGTTGATTCTCAAACTAATCTTTAAACTATCACTGGCTGTGATACAATAATTTTCATGATTAAGCATATTTGGTGAAAGTCTTGAACAGATAAACTGTGAATGTTCTTCGTGATAAAGTATAATCTTACCTATTTCATGGATGGACTGCTTCTGCTGACTGACACTTTTATTGCACAACTAAACTTGTTCTCAGTGTCTTGAATTGCTTTTCAATCATCATTGTGCAGAGAGAGGTTGTCATTAAGGTCGAAAGATGAGCAGATTTTGGATTTGGAAGAACAGGTAAGCCCCTTGCTATCATATTCATGCCAAAAAAGTTTCAAATATGCATGCTGTATGGGTGGAAGATGTACTGGACTTCTCTCACTTGTTAGAGTGGTGGCGGCAGATCAGGGATATCACGGTATACATCGAGGCTCAAAAAGCACTGGAGAAAATGCCCAACTCGGACGATATAAGAGGAGGAACGCTTTTACCAGTTCAACAGCATTCATCATCAGCTAGCACCAAGCGCTCAACTAAGACAAATAGAAGGCGGTCTTAGGTCTTAACTGTTCCTCATTTTATGTACAAATTATGTTCTTGTAAATAACCATGTTTGTATATGCATGCCGTGGAACTGAAGCTCTTGCGGTTCTGATACGAATATGGAAACGTATTGTCAAATGTCAAGCTCTTATCTGAGTTTCTCCTTTGGCTTCAATAATTGGGTCTTGTGACTCGAGGCTACCATTTAGCAATTTATCTACCTTTTTGTCCAGGTCTTAAGGTTTTGAGTTTGACAGTCCCACATTATTATATAAACATATAGTCCAAATGTCATTTATTAAGTTCTTTGATCAATGTACATAAAAAAAGCTCTCGTTTTAGTGGATTCCATACTTTTATTAAGTCCCGTAAGCTTTTCTCATGCCTCGGGATGTCCATCGTGGTCTTGGAATCTCCTAGTAATGGAAACTGCAACTCTAGTCGCCATCTCCATGTCAGGTTTGCTTGTAAGCTTTACTGGGTATGCCTTATATACGGCTTTTGAGCAACCCTCTCAACAACTAAGAGATCCATTTGAGGAACATGGCTTTTTTCTTCGGGATGATTACTTTATATTCATTTTTGAGTTGCACCATCTCGAGGGCTGAACTTGATGAAAGTCTCATTTTTTTTTTTTGCTTTTTTTCCTTCCTTGCGTAGAGGTTTAAATTTTGTTTATGTTGGTACATGTTATGCTGACGTTGGGGGACGAGATGTCTGTCATGTGTAACATTAGCAATGATGCCAAGAAGATCCGGATGATAAATCAGGCAAATCAAGGGCATCTGATTTGAAGGTAATATCGGGTCAGGTTTGGTTTGGGTTTTATCTAGCCTGTTATTAAATCGCACGCGAACCGGATTCAGTTTGATTCAGGTTGGACTTTAGGTTTGGGCATTGTTCAGGTCCAGGTTTGGGTTCGAGCATGGCACAAAATTTTGGACATATGTAGGTTAATGGGTTTAGGTAAAATAATGGGTTGTATCATGTAATTTGATTCATTTTCGAGTTATGTTTAGATATAAGATGGTATAATTGTATGGGCTAATCAGTCTAGGTATAAATTAGGTAGAATATAAATGGGTTGGGTTTCTTTTAATGGAAGTAAGTTCTATTAGGATTTTTAACTTTTTAGAGTTAGAGAAGTCGTTTATCATAAAACCTATTGGTTGTATGCTAATTATATTTTTATTAATGATAATTATGTTTAATTTCTTATGATTGGTTTATACATTACGATTGGTTTGAGTGTCGGGTCAAAGATGGGTTCAGGTTTGAGATGGTTTTTGTATATACCAGTTTCAAATTTGGGTTTCTTCATGTACAAATTACATATAACTGTTAAGGCAGGTCTGGTCAGTTTCGAGTCTATATTCTCCATACCCAAAACGATTCATTTTAAATGGTTATAAATTTTAAATACAACTCAAACCCATGGGTCTATCAACATTGGGTCGGTTCTTCAGGACATCGGTTTGGTTCGACCTAGTTGCACCTTAATCTGATTTCAAACGTGTCCATGTGATCACATAAGGGAACTATCACTGGATACCCAGTTATTTTAAACTCAAAATCAGCAGGGTAAACCAGAAACTTGGAGAGTTGCACAATACTGATCCCTCTAAATCTGAGAGTTTTAAATTTGAGATGCCTTGTTTGAATCAAGAACACAATATATTCTGAAACAATGTACCTTGACAAAGTTTTTCTAGATCACCGATAAGAAACAACTATTATGGTTTGAGAGATGCCACATTGACCGTGACCCTGTTTTGGCTTCGGCGGTGTTGGGCTGGGAAACAAGCCGAGCCCACTAGATTGATGTTCGGCTCATAAAGAGCTGGTTCAAACTCGTAAAATAAGGCTTGAGTCTAGTGAATTAATTGATGTTGTGGGGTTCTCATGATAAATGAAAAATTTCAGTTTCATGTTGGATTGGGGGTTTGTGCCCCTTGATCCGGATCCATTAGAATGTTTTGCACGCAAAATTTATTGACTTCAGAGACTTTTTTTTCCAAATAGATTGGCATCTTATTATTGAAACCTGACTTTTCCATGTTGCCTTGTTATCTGCATAAACAATCTTTAAGGAATTGAGTTTGCCCTATGGTAGGGATAATGAATAATTGTCGAGATAAGGTGACACAAAGTCAGCTAGAAGCATTATGATAGTAGAACTTAACTGATGAAAACAAACCTATTGCTTTCAGAGAAGCTAGTCTTCCAACACTAAAAGCATCAAGCTTGAGAACTCTAATAAATCAAAAGTGAGCATTATGGATGGTAGTATCGTGAGCACATATTGCCATATCTTCTTTTCTTTGTATTGGTTCAATTGATTTTATATATTTTTTTTGAGGGAATCATTTGATTTTATAGCAAGTTTTTTTTGTAATTCCTACTCACTTACTTGGCTGCTTTTGAGGAGAAGTGAAATATTATTAATAAAAAGTGGGTCTACTATATTTGTCTGGATTTCATCACATGGAAAGAGTGCGTTTTCTCTCCAGATTGGGCAAAATCTGACTTGGATGGATTTTTTTATGTAGCAATGGACTTAAAAAGGTACTTAGGGTAGGGATGTCAATGGGTCGGACCTCACTAAAATGGGTAAGTCCAAACCCAAATCCAACTAAGTGATGCGAGAATCAGATTTTAGATTTGGGTCAGATATTTTCCATAAGAAAAACCATACCCAGATCTGATAAGAATTATACAAACCAGACCCAATCTATACCCAATAAAATAATATTTTTTAAAAGTTTTTTACATTGAAAAATTGAGAATCTTAACTGTCAGGTCTGACCCGAATTTGGTATAAAATTTTATAAACCATACCTGGCGTATTTAATAGCTGAACCTCATGGGTCTGACCCGGATAGTTAATCGGACCCCCTTTTTTGTAACCAAACCTTAACATTATATGATCCAGTATGGGTCAAGATCAGGTATGACCTGATCCATTGCCACCCCTAATTGAGGGTTTAGCATGATATTTAATTGATATTCCCTTTTTCCTCTAGATTTTGGCTATCCTTCTACTAGGGTATCAAATGGGCCGGATCAAATAAGAGAAATTTGCAAAAATTTAACTGTTCTGGATTTAAATCAACCCGACTCTCCAATATATTTTAGGATCCAAAACCCGATTAGTTTGCATCCCGGCTTTCTATTATATTTTTATATGATTAATTTTGTCTGATGAATCTTTGCTAGCAAAATCTGATGATGTTTTTAGTTGCCATTGAAATCGTTTGGTTGATGCTATTTTTTATTTACCAATCCATCATTTGAATTGAAAATATTTTTTTAGGTTTGAAAATCTCTGTCCATTAGATGCAAAAAATATGATATCAAAATTATGTTTATATCATAAGGTTATTTATCAGATAGGTCGTATCTAGTTAGCATCTTTGAACATTTATTTAGATGTTGATGCAGAATTTCATGCATGTGTTAGTCACAAAGTTCTAAGCGAATAAGCTAATAAGGTCACTGAAACTACCTAGCAATTCTTTATGCCTTAATTTTTTTCCCCTCAAAACCCAATTTCACCATCCAGCACTAGTAATATGAAAGAATTAAATGTCATCATATAAGTTGCTAGAATGAGCTCAAGTTCCATATGACTACATGAGGATGTACATGTGGGACCCTTTCATAGCTAGACTATCTATCAATAATGCTAGTTCCTCAAACTCCTATGCATCCCAATTCCCAGGAGTTCCATATTCCATGCTTCGACCTTGTTTGTAACTTCGGCAACAAGTTGCGGTTATATGATCTAAATTGGACTCAGTCCTACTCATTATAGAATTGGCCCAATTCGTTTGTAACCAACCCTATATAAGTAACCTTGAGTATGACCGAATCCAGTATATAATTAGGGGTGTCAACGGGTCTGGTTTACTCAGACCTGATCTGGACCAAATCCTATAGAGTCTGAGTATAGTGACAAATAAGAAGACTCGATTAAGACCCGGGTTCAGACCTGAAGGTCCGATTAATACATGGAACTGGGTACAATTTGTGAAATTTTATACCAGACTCGGACCCGACCCAAGTTCCGATTAAGACCCGTAAAATTTCAATGTAAAAATGACAAAAAATATTATTTTATCGGGTATAGTCCAGGACTGATTCATATAGTTCTTATCAGATCTGGGTATGGTTTCTCTTATCATATACCCGATTTGACCCGGGTCCAAAGCCAATACCATACCCGAAAATCTGATCAAAGTCTGGTTCTACCTGAGTCTGAAACAAACCCGATCCGTTGATATTCTTATATATAATACAATACCCGGAGCAACACGCCGTTTTCTTGCTACTTCTGTGGGTTTCTTCGGTCGTTGTCAAGCAAGTTTCCAAAACTGAACAGTCCTTCTCACGTTTAACGTGGTGGAAGAATCAAGAAACAAAGGAGGAGGAAGAGTAAAAATCACAATGGACGTTGAAGTGAGACAAGTCTGGGCCTCAAATCTCCGAGAAGAGATGGATTCGATCGCGTTCTTCGTCCAACTCTTCCCGTTCGTGGCGTTCGACACAGAGTTTCCGGGCTTCCTTCTGAACTCCTCGCGGAAGGCGACGTACGAGGAGCTCTACGGCACCATGAAGTTCAACGTGGATCGCATGAAGCTGATCCAGGTCGGCCTTGCCTTCTTTGACGCTTCCGGAAACCTCCCGAGCTGCGTCTGGCAGTTCAACCTGTGCGACTTCGACGCGTCCTCTGACCACTACGATCCTCCCGCGATCGACCTCTTGACGAAGAGCGGGATCGATTTCGAAGCGGTTCGGCGCCGCGGGATCGATTCGCGCAGCCTTTCCGATGAGTTCTGGGCTGTGGGATTGATCGGAAACCCTCGTGTCCAGTGGCTGTGTTTTCATGGCATCTACGATTTTGGTTACATGCTCAAGTTGGTGAGCGGGGGGAAGCCGCTGCCGTCCGTTCGAGTGGAGTTCTTGTTCCAGGTGGGTCGTTTCTTCTGCAACGTATACGATCTGAAGCACATGGCGAGGTTCTACAGTGGGCTCCAGAACGGGGAGTTGGGGCTCCGGAGGATGGCTGGGATTCTTGGGGTTGAGCGGTGTTTCAGTAAGAAGGAAGGTGAGGGATGCCAGAGATACCACCAGTCTGGTTGGGACAGTCTGGTCACGGGGGTGGCTTTCTTTCTGTTGAAGCAGGTAGCGGGAAAGAAGAAGAGCAGCTCCTGTGAGGCGGAGGTGGCTGGTTTGTTCGATTGGGGCACCGTGTTGAGTCACGCCCATGGGGTGATGTTTGGGATGGAGGATGTGAAGGTCTCACTGGGGATGGTGCCGTCGCCGCTGAGCTGCAGTTTTTCGGGTTACAATCATTGGCTCTGCTCTGCACATGGGGCTGCTTCCACGAACACCCATGCCTGATTTTGGATATTGATTGTTTTGTTGACTGATGTGTACTTTTTCACACATTCAATTGTGTATACTCTTGTTTATCAAATTACAACGAAAAGTTCGGTCATCCTTTCCTCCTTGTTTTCCTTCTCAAACTTGCTCAATGACTTGGTCCATGGTTGGAGTGCAGAAAAGTTGTTACATGAGAAAGTAGAAAGTGTAGGACCCATGAAAGTTTGATTGGTGGACTCTACACTTTGTATCTGTGTCTTGGAACGCCGACATACAAACTGTGATGGTGGCTATGGTATCCGGTCACTCCACCCGTGTCGACACGCTTTAACATTAGGACATGCTATTTTATATTTAATACATAAAAGTTTGTATTCAATTTATAATTTATAATTATGTTTTCAGTTTATAACTTCATATTTTCAGTATATAATATATTTTATTTTATTTTAAATTATATATATAACCATGTTCCCGTACCCACATTTCTTGAAATTGCCGTGTCATACCCTCCCGTACTAAGGTGACATAGGATGGTGGTGGCATGGTAGGGAATATAGCGAGGAAATACTCTGTTGCAGGCATATGCTGTTAAGTTGTGTTTAGGAGACACGATACGATACGTGGACACACACAGGTATTTTATAATTTTTAAATATTTTTAATAGTAAAACTGTGTTCTCGTCTTATTCTTTCAAAAGATTTATGCATTTGCTTCTTGTACAATTCCTATTGGTGTTCATGTCACTATGGGAAAATGCAGGTTGAGGTGATCAAGGATTGACGGTTTCACCGTTTGTTTGGTCGGGTCTCTGTGGGAATGCTGTGAAATTGAAATTTGAAGCAGAGATTCATGGTTTTGTTGTTAGGAATATGTTGATAGTTGATGCTCATGTTAGCTGGTTCTTGATACACATGCATGGAAATTGTAGCAGGTTGGGCACTGCTGAGTATCAGACTGCCATGATATCCTGCTATGCACAGAAAGGTGATAGGAAAGAATCTCTGCCGTGCGTGTTGCGTGCGTGCATGCGTGTGTGTGCGCGGGCGTGCGCAAGGCTGTGTTGCAAGTTTGCAACTTGCAAGTGAGACCGTCAATGGGACGGATCTGCATAGAATATCCAACCTACACCTGTGTATAGTACATGACATTGAACTGAACTGAACTATATGTTATATGGGCGGCTTTGGGTGCACACACATGGGTTGGATATCTGACCCATTGACAGCCTAGCTGCAGGAGATGTCCTCTAGTGCTGTCATTTTTTGAAAAAACGACAAAGCAGCTACTTAACTTTTTGATGCTCAAATAATTCATCATCTTTGAATTCAAATAACGCAAATTGTTTCAAGCACATAAATGTATTATATTTATTTATGGTGGAAGTATCTTCAGTAACAGAAGATCTTCCGCAAATTGATCTATTTAAAATGCTTCTTATGAAAATTTTGTCTTTTCGGGTAAAAAAATGCTGTTTCATGCTTTGCTTGAGAATTTGTTCTAACACATTTCTTTTCTGTTTATGGTGTCTTTGATGAACCCCAACATTGCAATATTGGGCATGCTTGGCCCCTCTCTCTCTCTATCTATATATATTGTGTGTGTGTGGGTAAGTTTTCATTAGATACGATTATTAGCAAGAGCTAAGATGTAAACATTTGAAATGGAAGGCTTTAATAGTAGGAACCCTTTTCTTCCACCTTTTTTTTGCTTAAAAATATGAAGCTACATGGCCCGTTTTTCTTCTTGACAAATAGGAAACAGTTTCTTTCCTTTTTTTTTATCTTCTTTTACAAATAGTCATGATATTATCTAATATGAAAATGCTAAAAATTGTAACCTCCTTATGGTAGAAGCTACAGCATTACCGTTTTAATATATTCATAGGTTTCAGAAGCGTGTTCTTCAATATTTTTTCTTAAATCAATTCTTTTCAATTTCCTGTTTTCAATTTTCTGAATGTTGTCATGTTTCTTTGTGCATCTCTTTTTCATGGTGGTTCTGCACTAATTAATTTGTTACGTAGTTATGCATGGTGATCATGAATGATTTCTAGTTTTCCGTTCACGAATACTCTAGGAGGGTCATGTTCGTTGTTAGAGGAAACATGGGGGATTTCTGGTTTACATTGATCTATATTAGGTTTATGAGTAGATATTCCAATATCATGGTAACAACAGTTTCCCCTTTTTGGTCATGGAATAATTATTTCCTGAGTGTTACTGTTCACTTTTCAGCTCCACTGAGCTTTTAGCGTGCTATATGATAATTGGCAAAAGATGGCTAATGGTTAGTCTTATGAATCCTTTTCATATGCAGCATCGTAGACTGCATGGAAGCATCCGTTAGGCATTAGTTCCACTAAATAGCTGCACATATGACATAATTGGAGTAGAATTGGCGGAATCATCACCTGGTTATCGGATGCTTACACAGATGGATGTCCTTAGTTTCTTGAAGACACATGAAACTGATATTGAGGGCATCATGTCAATTAGCATGAGCAAATTGGGTGCCATCCAAGAGAATGTGTTTGCTGTTCCAGGTCATATGAAAGTCATGCAATCTGTTAAATGTATGAGTGCTTCCCTAAGTGCTGTTCCTATAATTGAAGCTCCAGAGACTACTTGGACCGAGCCAGATCCTATAAATGTATGCCTTCTGTTTCTTTGTATTTGGCCTTCTGTTTTTGCTCTTTTTCGTAATGTTACCTGTAGCCTTTTGTTCTCCTAGTTGGATTTGTCTTCCAATTTCTGCTTGTGATTGTCACCTTTTGTTTTGCTTGTAATTTATCTTCCCCATTTAACAATGCTTAAGACACTGGCCATGCTGTCCTATTTTTACATCATAAAACTACACATTCTTATTCATTCATCTGACTGCGTATAACATGCAAAAATTGTTGGCTTTGTGATGATCTTTTATTCTCATACACAATGAAGATTTTCAAGTAGCTTGTAGATTTTATTCAACTGTGTTTTGAATTTGAATGCGGATTTTTTAGATAAAATTAAGTCAAACATAGTGACTGTTATAAGTATTATGCTTGCTGAATTGTTCAGAAATTGTCTCAGTTGACTGGCATCAACTTTATGAAACTTGTCATTGACGTGAGTTACCTGACTTGGTGATTAGAACACAATAAATAGACTCTTCTGTTGGGAGCATGCTCCTAAAAACAGTTCTCTCTCCATCGGGTAAAGAATTTGTATTGGGATTCTCACCCTTAAGAATCTGACTCATGAGGTTAGAACTTGGTAACAGACACGTCCTTAACTTCTTTACTTGGATGCTTCTCCAATATGAAGCCTATTATTGATTCCCATCATATGTTGCCATTTGCAAACTGAAGATTTGGCTATTTGACTTCCACCAAAACTGAGTTCTTGCATAATTTGCTGGTTGTTTTTGCTCAGCTTGTCAAGGACTCGACCTTGTAGGTGTCATCCAATCCATCAGACGAAGATAATCAGTCAAAATTTGATGCTTATGTATAATCTTATTAAAGAGGATACTTGAAATTCTATCTCCTGGAAGCAATACTAGTGAAGTATTTCTGTTTGTTGGAGCTACAGCTCATCATATGTAGGCTGCGCAACTTGGA